>NW_026463986.1:0-40127 GCF_027475565.1 Acinonyx jubatus
ACCTGACCTCCGGAGTGATGTGAGGAACAAAGGCAAGAAAGAAATGGCAACTAAAACTGCATTACCTGGGGTGCCTGGCTAGCTGAGTCCCTTAAGCCTTGGACTTTAACTCAGGCCAAGATCTCAAAGTTTCTGAGTTCCAGCCCAAGAGTGGCTCTGTGCTAACAGTCGGAGCCTGGAGCCTGCATCAGAATCTTTGTCTCCCTCTCTCTCTCTCTCCCCTTCTTGTTGGCCTATATGCTCCCCCACCTCTCTCTCTCTGACTCCCTCTCTCTCCACCCTCTCAAAAAACAAACAATGGAAACAAAATTTAACTTCCTTGTCATCTACAGCCCATTGACAAACACTTGGGGCTGACAGTGAAAAATGTTCCAGGACCTCCTATTTTCTTAAAGTAAATGTTTTGCTACATGTAAAAGTAACCTTAACTTGACAATAGCTAGGCCTGCAGTAATCTGTGACCCCTTACCATAGGAAAGTCTGCTTGTAAAATTGCCCTCTGACTTTACCTTGCTCAAGTCCTTGGTATATACACAGATATTCTTCACAATAGTAACAATAGTAAAGATTTTAAATCAGAAGAAACATCAGGAAGGCAATATGGTTCACTTTGAGGTAAAATTGGAATGAAGTTGAGAGTTCTAACATGAGCATCGCTTCCCAGGCAAGCTTGGTGTTCTGAGAGTCAGAAGGAAATCCCTGGCGGGTTGGGATGAATGGAAGCACCAGCCACAAGAACACTGCATCCTGACCTAGATGGGACAGGAAGGCTTCTGGCTCTTGCCTTACTCTTCCATTCAGTGAGTAGAGGCATTCATGATCTATCTGAATGTTGGCTTCTTTGTGCCGGCTGGCAATGTCTGTGGAATTAGGTTCTGGTCCCAGAGTCCTTGAATGGACTCTCTGCCCTGACCTTCGGGGAAGAGAAGTGCTCATGCTCAAAGTTGATCTTCTCAGAATGCAGGAACGTCCCAGTGGTAAGAGGGATGAGGCTAACCAATCCCGCTTAGGCCAACAGAAGCCTGCCATGCACAGAGGTCTCAGTAAAGGAGGTCAATATGTTTTTAGGAATCTCCATGTGTTAGCTGGTTGAGAATGCTGGGCAGTCTCAGACTGAAAGGCAAGTGGTTCCTGAATCTGTCCTCTGATCCCCATCTCCCCTTGCACAAAAGTGAGGATGACTCCCTGCCATTAACAATTGTTCCTTTCCGAGGTTTTTTGCTTTCTCTTGCCAAGAAGATCTCACAGGTGAGCCCATGGAGAACCCATTGCTTAAGTTTCCTGAATATAGTGAAACGTAGCTGAACTCCACGAATAGAAGCAGAGAGAAATATTTCCAGGCTCAGAACCTCAGTCCCTCATGGAAAACCTGGTTAGAAAAAGATGAAGGGAATTGGAAAGGATGAACTTTGGTCCAAAATCATTGTCTCAGATAATGGAATAAAGCTGTGAATTAGGTGACTGGCACAATTCCCAAGGATGCTTGATGTCCTAAGGACTATGGAAAACCTGTGGTCTAGGGAGAAATGGAACATATTTTCCCTTCCCTGGGAGTACTAAAGTAGCATAAGAACCCAACATTTGAAGTCATGCTTCATTTGCAGTTTTTCCTGCCAGCAGGTAAACTGCCTGCAGGATGACTTGGAGAGCAAACTCTCAATATTGTCTGATTCCCAGGTCGGTGGGACTGGGTTCTCAGTTTTTATATTTGTAGTTTATTCATATTTCTCTCTGTATAAGAGGCTTGGGAATGAGGGAACCCTTAGAATCTCAAAGGACAGGATGTTCAGGCAGTCTACGGAAGGGGGACAGAGCACAATGCACAAACATAAGACTTCAATGACCCACGTTTTTAGGAGGGCAACATTTTCCACTTGATATCAGAAATTGTTGGGGAGAAACAATCTTTATGTATGGTCTCTGGCCCACCCTGTGTGTGACTTTTTTTTCTTCTGACTCTGGCCCTCAAGGCCCCACCTACATCAACTCTAACCGCAGAAGTGAGGCCAAGTGTCTCTGAATACCAACTGCCCCTCCCAACACACAAGGAATCCTCCTGGGCTTAACACATTCAAGTCCTCAGTAACCTCCTCTTCCCAGAAGCACCCCTAAAGCTATTCCAAATGTATGGGAACTTGTCATGACTCCACACTTAAACTTGGAGAAAATTGCTGCCAGACTCTGGCCCTGAATGTCTCATAGAAAACACACGAGTAAGATAAGTGTAAGGGAATTGAAAAAGATAATTTGAGGCTAAAGTTGTTCGTCTAAGAAAAAAGAATGAAACTCTAAATAATACTAGCAAAATTCCCTGGGTGAGTTTTGTGTCCATGAATTAATAGACTTGTGGTCTGAAGAGAAGTGGAACATCCCCTAGATATACCAGGGAGTTCTGTGGGCAAAACTCATGCAACGCAACTCTAATAAGGTCTGGAATGTGTCACGGGGCACCAGCTTTCAAACCCTCCCTATCTGTGGAAGACACTGTTGTGACTCACAAGGTAGGATCTGGCTCCTGGCAAACCTACAGATTTTGGTTCAGTCTTTGAGTATTCTGTGCTCTTACGGGCTCAGTGATTGGACTTCACATGCATGAACCCTGGTTGTCTCAGGGTATAGGTAACTCAGGCTTTCCTGAAAGGGGTGCACAGAGAGCAAGACAGTTGTCTCATGCCAACAGAACCTTGCCAGACCCAGAGTTCTTACTGTCAGGAGGTCAAACATGACTTTTCAACACCAGATATTAACTGTTATGTGATATACGGTGTAAATGCAGGCACCCTGGAAATTATTGGGCACCGTCTGACAGCCCTGTAGCACAGGAATTTGACCCTTGGCCTCCTTGTTCAGAAACCTGAGTTCTGCTAAACTCACACAGAGATGAACAAGCATACAGGGAAAACTCTCCTGCTGAAGAGACAAGGGCTCTTTTGTTCAACATAGCCCACCGTCACAAGGAATGGACCAAATTCCCCGTGGGAGAGCCCAGGGTACGGGTGTAAGACAAACATTTGGAGTAGACACCAGGGAGGGCTCTGAGTTAAAATAGAGCAAATGTGTGAAAATGCAGAGAGGGAGGGCCTCTCTGAATCAGGGGTAAGAATGAAATAATGCAGAGAGTCATGTGACTAGCATGGTCTTCCCCTGCTCCCAGACTGACTCAGGAATGAGAAATGCCTGTGAGCTTTGGCAAACAGTGCCTTCCAGAAGTTTCACCCGAAAGCCCTGCCAGCAAAAAGCCTGCCCAGATTCTTTCCTCAGAATCAGAGGGAAAGACCTGGCTCTGGGTATGTGTCCTGCCCTTGCCATCAGTACATAGGGGCAGCAGTGATACAGCTTTAGCAGGGATTGGCTCCAGGCCCATGTGCAAGTGTTTGGAAGCACGGTTTTGTGCAGGATTCTATCCAAATGTCCTTTCTGTGCTGACCAGAATCTGAAACAATCAGCCTATGTGAAAACCTGCCTTTCGACAAAATGAAGGGACCTCCATTTGTGAGAGGAAAGAGTCCAAGTGCATACCCATGTGTGTGCATAGCCTAGCCAGCTAGCGAACACCATGTGGTCAGGGAGACAAGTGCCAGGTTTCCTCTGGGATATTCGACCCATATACCTTCAATTTCCTCAGGAAATGACTGGGAAACTGGCACCATTCATACACCCATGGCTCCTGGACAATGGAGACTTAGCTAGAAAAGCAGCAGTGGGATGTGCATGTACATCATGTACAAGAAGTACCACAGTTCTGCATCTCCAAAGGGAATGGCATCCATCAGTGAAAAGGATACGTTTCTTAGTCAACCCTTGGTCCAGACAGGAAGCCAGCTCCATTATTAAAAACTGTGGCTTAGACTACTCACAAGCATTGTCCTCGGGGCACCTGCAGATGATCTAGGCCTGGTGATGGCCACAAGTTCTGAAACCCAAACTGTAGGGCCCCTTCGGCCACAACTACTGCACACTCACCAGGATTCTTCCCGACTGCTAGTTTAATAGGAGAGGATATGACTTTGAGAGAAGAGGTCTGAGACGATTCCTGGGAGTACCTTGTTTCCAAAGAAGAGAAATTTTTTACTATTGCTATAATGAATTACTAAAATAAGAGCTCCGAGACATGAGCACCCTTTGGAACATCAGACACTAAAAACCTCCCCTCGCTCAGGAACTGTCTGGAAACTCACTTCCAATCCTTGCCACTCGGTTGGGTATGGGTCAGTCACATGGACTCAGTCTGTAAATCTAGACCGTTAGAAAATCAACAATGGGGAAGGAATGATTACAGGGGGAATTAAACTGTGCTTTCAAATGGGCACTGGGAAGAGTGGGTAAGATGACCAGGATCTTCCATTCTCCATGTCCCACATAGGAGGTGGGATCAACCCCTAAATACAGGCTTTGCCTATTCATGAGTATTCTCCCTGGGCACGTTCACACCCGCCAGGGTACGGGGCGAGCCACGTCATTCTGGAACCAAACTGAGAAAGGCCCAGTGCAATATCTCTATCACCATCACAAGCTAATCACCAAATCCCCAGGCTGAAACAAGAGGATATTATTACTCTGAAACACTTCCCCGGGATAGTGTCCATTCAAATTCTCTTTCATCAAAAAATCTCAGGAGTGACAATGGAGACACACACTGCCAGACTTCTTCATCACACATGAGATTTGGAGAAAGTTGGGAATGAGGTGCCCAGCTCACTCTCCTATCTAGCAAGTCGTATCCGGAATAAGATAAGCCTGCAGGCTAAAGCCAAGGGGAACCTCTGAAGGACTACACCTGGGGCCCTGTCAATAAGAAGCCTGCCTTCTGTCTCTAGGAGCCAGTATTTCTGTCTTGGTCTATCCCTGCCATTTTCCCATCTGTGGTGGGAGGCTACAGGGTTTGACCCTTAGCTATTGGTTCGGCGGGCTCTTGCTCAGGAGTCGGCAACAAGGACTTGGTTCCCTAATTGCTGGCAAAGCCTCTTCCAAAGCTGACCCCCCTCCTGGTTCATACTGTGCATGTGCAAACTGCTTCCCACAATGAAGGCACTTCAGTCATCCAGGTGAGTGAGGCAAGCTGGCTCCCATTCACCCTCCAGAGCACAGCAAGCCAGGCACCAAGTACCCAGGCACTCAAGGCCTTCTTTCCTTTGGTAGAGCAGAGCCTGACAGCTCTCCCTGAGAACAGGAGTACAGTGAGAAATTCAGCTGGTGTCGGTGACAGACACAAGGTAGGGTAACTATGTGAACTGAGACCAAGATAGGAGAGAAGCAATGGGAGAGGACTGACTACAAGGTGAGAAAAAGTGTACATTCAAATGGGCACGGCAGAATCTGAGGAAAGACAACCTGACCTTCCCTTCCCCTTGTCCCACCCAGGAAGCGGGATCCAACCCCCACCTGGAGCTTTGTCTACGCATGAGCATTGTCCCTGGGCACCTTGTCACACTTCTGTGTATGGGGAATGTCACATCATACGGACACCAAATTGAGAAGGGTCCAATGCAATACTTTCCTCACCATCACCTGCCCACCCCCAAACCCCCAAGCCAAAACAAGAGGAAAATACTCTGAGACACTGTTCCGGAATAGTGTCCATGCAAAACTTGCATCAGGAAAGCTCATGAGTGGTAACAGACACACACACTGCCAAACTTCACCCCACAAGAGATCTGGGGAAAGTTGAGAATGGCCTACCCAGCCCACTCTCCTATCAAGTAGGTCATAACCGGCATAAGAAAAGCCTGCAGGCTTGGGCGAAAGGGGCCCTCTGAAGGACTACCCCAGGGGGCCCTGTCAGCAAGGAGGGGGAGCCAGTGATTTCTGGCTTGGTCTATCCCTGCCACTTTCCCCTCAGTGGAGGGAGGCAGCAAGGTTTGAGCTATAGAGATTCATTCTGAGGGCTCTTACTCAGGAGTGTGCAATAAGGACTTGGTTCCCTAATTCCTGGCAGGGGCTCTTGCAAATGCTCCCCCCCCTCCTGATTCATACTGCTTATGTGTATACTGTCTACTTCTCAGAAAGAATGCAACCCAATCATCCAAGTCAGAGCGGCAAGCTGGCTCCTTTTCATAGCACAGAAGGCAAAGCACCATACTCCCTTTCCTTTTGACGAGAAGAGCCTGATAGCTCTCACTGAATACAGGAGCAGAGTGGGGTTTTGAGGCCCACCCAGCCTGCTAGCTGAGCGAGTGATGGCTCCATTGCTCCTCAGGGTGAATGAAGAGGCAGTCAGAAACACGATGAAGGAGAGGGAATGGTTACAGCCAGGACGAAAAGGCGTTCGGTATTTCCATCAGTGGGAGTGTTAACAATTTGGAAAGGAGATGTTTATCTTCACTTATGGCCATCTAGGGGGCTAGCACAACCTCCTCACGGGCAGCTCTCGGCTGGAACCCTTCCAGTTCCCTAAGGTTCCGGATGTCCATGTGGTCCTGACACCAAAATGCTAGGGCCCTTTGCCTTCACCGGCCCCGCAGTCACAATGGCTGTTCCACACAAGACATTTGGAAGCCATAGGTAGTACCCTGAAGGACTGGGTTTCTATGGGCCGCATGTCAAACCGTGATGGATAATAAAGCAATGTCACGAATCTGGATGCACTGAAGGCCAGAGACACTCATGAAGGATGAGAATTGGATCGTGCTTACAACACCTGACAGGCACATTGTTATTCACATGCTGGCTTGCTCGGGAACCACGAGCTTTGGTTCCAGGAGTGCTGGAAAGATACCCTGTGGAGCCCTGTGAGTAAGAGACCCACAATCTCCCGTAGGAAGTCGAAGGGCATTTTGACTTCTGGTGTGCTTCTGCCCATCGTATCTGTATGTAGCGGCAGCAGTGTTTCTCAGATATGAAGACTATGCTTCCATCTGTTGATCCAGAAGTGAGAACAAGGCATGGGGCACTGGTTTAGCCAAAAGCCTTTTTGTGCGCTGATGGCCTCGTGGAGCCCGCTGCACCTACCCAGACTGTTCTTTCACCAGGGGGTATCGCCATCAATTAGGGGCAGGAGCTGCATGTGGCTACCCATTCCCATGATATCAAGCCTGCTAAGCACCGAGGGCTCAGAGACACGAGGGTTAGCCATCTTCTGGGACTTCAGACTCTGCACTGGGGCAGAATGGAAGTACGTGGTCTACCCCAGTGTGTGCCCTGAGTCAGTGAAAATTCCGTGGTTCCCAGATGGGGGGGGGAACTATATTTAGGAAGACAGCAATGGGTCAGCAATTGCTGGGAGGAGGAGGAGGAGAAGGACCAAAGTTTGGCATTCCAAATGGGAATAGGATCAATCTGGAAAGGAGAGGTCTCCTTTAATTTCCTTCTTGCCCATAAAGTAGGTCAGCTTTCTCTAGGAACCACTGGTCTAGTATAGAAACAGTCTCTACTGGACCTCTTCCAAGGACCGGCCTCTGGATGTCCATAGACTTCTTCAGGAAGAAAATATATATCTTCCCTTCCTCTTACCACCAGCAGAAGCCTGGCTCCGTCCCCAGACTTCTGAATTAGCCTAAATGCAAACATTCTCTTTGGGGCATCTTCACATGACCTAGGCCTCTGCATGTGCACGTAGTTCTGAAGTCAAATTGAGAAAGGCCCAGCGCCAAACCCACACCACAGTCACAAGGATACGACCAGACTCCGAAGTTGGAAACACAAAAGACACTGACTCCGTTTGGATTCCATGCAGAAAGCTCCCCCCCAAAGACAACGGGGTGGAAAGGGAAACTACGGATGTACAGAGTTCTTCAGAGTTCCCCAACTCTTCTAACTTAGTGAAGCAAGATGTCAGCTGAAAGATCGTTTCCCCCACGATGTTTCACAGAGTTGTCTATTGCACATCCGGTGTTGGGCCAGCAAGCCTTTTCAGAGTTTTCCCTTAGTGAAAAAAAGCTGTTTTGTCTAAAATTTGGTTTCCCACAGTTTTGTATTACAGAGTTGAATGTATGGCTGTTTCTGCCTAGGCCCCGGTAGGTTAGCAAAGGCTTTTAACGTAGTGAAACTTGGTGTCATGTGAAAGATGGTTTCAAACACACTGTTTTTACACAATGTTGCATATGTGCCACTATCTGCATAATCCCCGCATAGGTATTGACAGGGGCTTCTAACGTAGGGAAACAAGATGTTAGTGGAAAGATGGTATCCCCACAGTGTTGCATGGACTCGAGAATATGGCCCTTTCGGTGTAGACTTCGCTGGGTTTTCACACAATTGTCACTTACTACTGAAGCAAGATGTTAGTTGGAAGAATTTTTTCCCCATAGAGTTGAGACACAAAGTTGAGCCTATGTCACGTTCCCTAAGGGCACGAAGAGTCTTCAAACACTTTTAGTTATATCAGATGGTAAGTGAAAGAAGGTATCACCACACTGTGGTTTCCATAAGTGCAGCATATGGCACTTTCGGTGTAGGCACTGCATAACCTTTCAAAAGCTTTTAACATGGGGAAAACACAGAGTACTAGAAAATGGGTTTTTTCTTTTTGTTTTTGTTTTCACAGAGTTGTGTCTATGGCAGTATTGGTTATAGGCGCCGGATACTTTTTCAAACCCTTCTTATTAAGGGCATCTAGACGTTAATTGGAACACTGTTGTCCCCACAGAGTTCTATCACAGAGTAGAGTACATGGCCCTTTGTGCCTAGGCCCCACATGGGATTTGAAACACTTCTAAAGTTGTAACCCAGATGTTAGTTGAAAGATAGTATCAGCTCACGGTTGTTTCACGGAGTTCAGTATATTGCACGTCCCTGTTAGTTCCCCTCAAGGGTTTTCAGAGACTAATAACACAGTAAAACAAGGTGTTATTTGAAACAAGCATTCCCCCACAGTGTTGTTTGAGAGAGTTGAGCATCTGGCACTCTCCGCCTAGGCCCCGCATAGGTTTTCAAACTCTTCTAACTTAGGGAAACCGGAAGTCAGATGGTTTGCCCGCAGTGTTGTTTCACTGAATTTGGTATCGGACGTTTTCTCTCTAGGCCTCGCAGAGGTTTACAAACACTTCTAACTTTGTGGAACGAGATGTTTGTTGAAAGATGGCTCCACCGCGCTGTTTCTTAACGTTGAGTAGATGGCACTTTCCTCATAGGCCCCACATAGGTATTCAGAACTAGGTGAAACAAGATGTTAAGTGAAAGATAGTTTCCCCACAGTGTCTCATAGAGTTGACAGTATGGCGCTTTCCGTGTTTGCCCGCTATGGGAGGTCCAACCCGTCTGACTTAGACGAGATGTCAGTTGAAAGTTGGTTTCCCCGCAGTGTAGTATTGCAGAGGTGAGTATATGGCACTTTCCGCGAGGCCTCGTTTTCAAACGCTTATAAGATTGTGAAATTGAGATGTCAGCTGCAAGATGCTTTCGCCACAGTGTTGTTTCACAGCATTGAGTAGAGTAGCCATTTTCCGCATAGGCCCCGCCTAAGGCCCGCAAAGGTTTGCAAACAATTCTAACTTAGTGAAACAAGATGTGGGTTGAAACACGGTTTTTCCACAGGGTTCTTTCACAAAGTTGAGTATAGGGCATTCTCTGAATACGCTCCCACTAGGCTCTGCAATCCCTCTAAACTTAATGAAACCAGATTGTTGTCGGAAGATGTCCCCACAGGGTACAGTCTATGGCACTTTCCGTGTGGGCCCCACGGAGATTTACAAACACTTCCAACTTTGTGAAACGAGATGTTAGGTGAAAGATGGTTTCACCACAGTGTTTTTTCACAGAATATATGGCATTTTTCACATGGCTCCCCCACCTAAGTTTTTCAAACACGTCTAACTTAGCCAAAGAAGATGTTGGTTGAGAGACGGTTGGTCTCCCCCGCAAGGTTTCATACACTTGAGTTTATGGCGCTTTCATTGTTGGCCCCGCAAGCGTTTTCAAACTGTTGTACCTTTGTGAAACAAGATGTTACTTGAAAGGTGGTTTCCCCAGAGTGTTCCATTACAAAGTTGAATATATGGCCCTTCGCTTATCAGCCCCTCATCGTTCTCAAATGCTTTTAACATTGTGAAATGACGTAGTAGACGGTTTCCCTACAGTGTTTCATAGTGTTGAGTATGTGGCACTTGTTTCGTAGGCCACGCATGTGTTTGCAAACACTTCTAACTTATTAAAACAACATGGTCTTTGAAGTATGGCCACACCACAGTGTTTTAACACAGAGTCGAGTATATGATACTTTCTGCATAGGTCTCACAGAAGTTTTCAAACTCTTCTACCTTACTGAAACAAGATGTCACTTGAAAGATTGTTTCATAGAGTTGAGTGTATGGGCCTTCCCTCAGAGGGCCCTCATGGGTTTCAGACACATTTACTTAACGAAACGTCTACTGAACGATGGGTGCGAGATAACGTCGCCACAGTGTTCTCTCACAGAGGTGAGTGGCACTTCCCACATTAGGCCCACACAGTTCTCAAACACTTTTAAATAAGTGAAACCAGATGTTAATTGAAAGGCGTCTTCCCCAAACTCTTGGTTCACAGTGTTGAGAATATGGCACCTTCCTTTCGACCTCGCATAGATTTTTCAGACACTTCCAACTTCGTGAAACTATTAGGTGAACTATGGTTCTCCACAGGGTTCTTTCGCCACTTTTCACCACCGACCCCGCACGGATTTTCAAGCACTTCAAACTGAGTGAAGCATTAAAATTTTTAAAAGGTTGTTCACCACGGTGTTGCTTCATAGAGATGAGTGTATGGCAGTTTCCACAGAGTCCCCTCAGGAGTTTTCAAAAACTTCTAACCGGATGAGTCAAGACGTTAGCTGGAAGATCGTTTCCATACAGCGTTCTTTCACAGAACTGAGTGTATGGCACGTCCTTCATAGGCCGCTCGAGCGTTCTCAGTCTCTTCTAAGTTAGTGAGACAAGATGTTAGTAAAGGTGTTCGCAGAGTGTCGCATCGCAGAGCTGAGTATCTGGCACTTTATCTGCAGGCCCCTTACAGGTTGTCGCACATTTAATCATACAAGTTGGGTGAAGGATCGGTGAAGGGATGATGGACAGTGTTCTCATACAGGGGCAAGTGTATGCCACGTTCCACATAGGCCACTCATCGTATTCAAACACTTGTAAATAAGTGCAACCAGTTGTTAGTTGACGGACGGTTTCCCCACACTATTTGGTGCACTGAGTTGAGAACATGACACTCTGTGTTGCCACCGCATGCGTTGCCACCGCATGCGTTCTCAAACACTTCTATTCACTAGAATAGATGGTAGTGGAAAGATGACTTCCCCTCAATGTTTCATAGAGCTGAGTTTGTGGCACCTTCGGGGTTGGCGGCGCAAGCGGTTTCAGAAGGTTTTAGTGTAGTGCAAGAATTGATTTGGAAGATCGTTTCCCCACAGAGTTGAGACACGGCGTTAGTCAACGTAGGCCCCTTCTTCGTAAGCCCCACAAAGTTTTCAAAGGCTTTGGTCTTCTTTTAAAAACCAGTTATTATTTGAAAGAGGATTTCACCACACCTCTTTTATGACAGAGTTCAGTACGTGACACTTTCCGTGTAGGCCCTCAGATGTTTACAAACCCTAAGTGTGAGAAGAGATGTTTGTTGGAAGAGGCTTTCACCACGTGTTGTTTCACAGAGTCGAGCATGTGGCACTTTCTGCCTAGGCCCCGCATGGCATTTGAAACACTTCTAAATTAGCAAAACAAAATGTTACTTGAAAGTGGCATCAGTACACTGTCGTCACAGAGTTGAGTATTTTGCATTTCCCCGTTGGTTCTCCTCGAGTGTTTTCAGAGACGGCTAACTTACTGAAACAAGGTGTTTGTTGAAAGATGCTTTCGCCACACGGTTTTTTCAGAGTGTCCGTGTAGACCTTGCATGAGTTTACAAACCCTTCCATCTTTCTGGATGGAGATGTTGGTTGTAAGATTGTTTCATTCCAGTGCTGCTTCAAAAAGTGGAGTATAGGACACTTTCTTCATAGGCCTCGTGAAAGTTTTCAAACAATATTAACGGAGTAAAATCAGATGTTACAGGACAGATTGTGTCCCCAAAGTGCCCTTTGACAGACTTGAGTATCTGTCACTTTCCGCAAATACCCTGCGTGGTTTTCTCTAACTTCAAACTTTGTGAAATCAGATGTTAGGTGAAAGATGGTTTCCACACAGTGCGGAGTTGAGTGTATGGGTTTTCCAACACTTCTAAGAGTGAGAGAAGGTGGTAGTTGGCAGATCTTTTCCCCAGAGTGTTGCATTACATAGTGGAGTATGTGGCACTTCAGGTGTCAGCCCCGCAGAGTTTCCAAACGCTTTCAACCTTGAGAAACGATATGTTTGCTGAAGATGGTTTCCCCCGCAGTGTTTCACATAGTGTGGAGAACATAGCGTGAAGTACTTTACGTGTAGGCCAAGGATGTGTTTTCAAACACTTCTAACAGAGTAAAACAATATGATATTGGGAAGGTGGGCTCGCCAGTGTTTTTAACACGAAGTTGAGTATATGGCACTTTGTACATAAGCTCAAATAATTTTCACTCATGATTAACCTAGTGCAACCGGCTACTACTTGAAAGCTGCTCTCACCACACTGTTCTTTTACTGAGTTGAGTATACGGCACTTCCCTCTTTGGCCGTGCAAGGGTTTTCAAACATTTCTAACTAAGGGAAACAGGATGTCAGTTGAAAGAGTCTGTCCCCAAAGTGTATTTCACAGAATTGAGTATACGGCACTTTTCGTTTTTGGCACCCTATGTGTTTTCAAGCTCTCCTAACTTAGTGAAACCACATATTAATTGAAAGATAGTTTCCCCACCGTGTCCTTTCATGGAGTTCAGTATATGGCACTTTCCACATAAGCACGGCATACATTTTCCAATTCTTCTTAGTGACACCTGATTTTAGGTAGGTGACAGATGGTTTCCCCACAGGGTTGTTTCACCGAGTTGACTGTATGGCCGTTTCCTCCTAGGTCTCTCCTAGTTTTCAAACAGTTTTCACATTGTGAAACCCAGATGTTAGTTGAAAGATGTTTGCAACATAATGTTGTTTCACAGAGTTGAGTATATGGCACTTCCGTGTAGCTCCCGCATTGGTTTTCAAATACATCCACTTAATGAAACAAAGGATGGGTGAAAGCCAGTATCCCGACAGTGTTCTGTCAGAGATGTAAGTGTATGGCAGCTACCACGTATACCACACATCGTTTCCAAACACTTCTAAATTTGTGGAATGAGATTTTAGTTTAAAGATGGGGTGTGTCACAAAGTTGAGTATACGGCGTTGTCCCACATAGTCCCCGCCTAGGTTTTCAAACACGTCTTGGTGAAACACAGTGTTATCGCTCACGTTGAGTGTACGGCATAAATTTCAATGCTGCTCCCATAGCGAAACCGGATGTTTTTTGAACGATGGTTTCAACACAAGTTTCACAGAGTCGAGTATATATGTTTTCTTTCCGCACAGGTCTAACTTGGTGAAAGCTGATGTTCCCGGGAAGATGGTCTCCGCCCAATGTTTCATAGAGGTGAGCTTATGGTTCATTCGTTGTTGGCCCCGCCAGTGTTTTCCACCTGTTTTAACTGCGTATGACAAGATGCTATCTGAAAGCTATGATCCCACAGCTTTGCCTTAGAGAGTTGAGTATAAGGTTCTTTTGGTATAGGCTCCGCGTGGTTTTCAAAGGATTTTAACATTGTTTCAGAGTTCAATATGTGGCGCTTTCCTTTTAAGCACCGCATAGGTCTTCAAATTCTAACATACGGAAAGGTGATGTTAGTTGAAAGATGGTTCCCCCCCCACACACAACCGTGTTGTTTTACAAAGTGGAGTATATGACTTTCCCTGTAAGATCTGCATACGTTTTCAAACACTTCTAAATTTGTGAACCGAGATGTTAGCAGAAAGAGGGTTTTACCGAGTTGAGTGTATGGCACTATCCTCGTGGGCTGTGCGTGGGTTTTCAAACACTTCCAAGATATGGAAACAAGATGCTCGTTGAAAGATTGTGGTCCCAGAGAGTTCTATCACAGAGGCCAGTATATGTCACTTAATTAACATTGTTGGCACCGCAGGCGTTTTCAAACTCTTCTAACTTTTGAAACGAGATGTTGGTTTGAAGATGGTTTCACCACTGTGTTTCACAAAGTTGTGTATATGGCATTTTCCGCATAGTCTCCGTGTAACTTTCCAAACTCTTCTACCTTAGTGAAACAAAATGTCAGTTAAAAGATGGTTTGCCCACAATGTTTCATAGAGTTGAGTTTATTGCGCTGTTGGCCCCTCATGTGGTTTCAAAGTGTTTTAACTTGGGGAACCAAGACATTAGCTGAAAGATGGTTTCTCCCACAGTGTTGTATTACAGACTTGAATACTTGGCCCCTTCCGCATAAGCCTCACATAGTTTTCAAAGGCTTTTGACTTCACTAAGCCAGAGGTTACTTGAAAGATGGTTTCACCACACCAAAAAAAAAAAAGATGGTTTGACAGAGTTCAGTACATGTGACTATCCATTTAGGCCCCACATATGATTGCAAACACTTTCAACTTGGTGAAAGGAAATGTTGGTTGAAAGATGGTTTCCCTACAGGGTTGTTTCACGGAGTTCAGCATTTGGCACTTCGGATGTTGGCCCCGCCTGAGTTTTCAAACATTTCCGTCTTAGTGGAAACCAGTGTTAGTGGAAAGGTGGTTTCGTCACAGTGTGTTTTGGAACTCAGTAGATGGCACTATCCGTGCAGGACCAACAAAGGTTTTCGAACACTTGTAAATTTCTGAAGCGCAATGTTAAAGATGGTTTCACCACCGTGTTGTGTCACAGAGTTGAGTATATGGCACTTTCTGCCGAGGCCCCGCATGAAATTTGAAACGCTTGTAAATTAGTAACACCAGAGGTCAGTTGAATGATGGCATGAACACACTGTTGTGTCACAGAATTGAGTATATTGCACTTCCTTCTTAGTTGCCTCAAGGGTTTTCAAAGCCTACTAAGTGAAACAAGGTTAGTTGCAAGATGGTTTCCCCACAGTGTTTTCTTTTTTCGCAGAGCTGAGTATATGGCACTTTCCGGGTAGGCCCTGTATATACATAGGTTTACAAGCCCTTCTATCTTTGTGAAAGGAGATGGTTGAGAGAGGTGTTCATCCCAGTGTTGTTTCATGCACTTCAATATATGGCACTTTCCTTGTAGGCCCAGCATTGGGTCCTCAAACACCTCCAACTTAGTTGAACTAGATGTTAGGTAAGGAGAGTTTCTCTAGAATGATGTTTCACCAAGTTGAGCACACGGCGCATTCGCTATATTTGTAGGTCTAGGATTTCAACACTTCTAACTTGGTGAAAGCAGTGTTGAGTTGAAAGGTGGTGTCCCCACAGTGTTTCAGAGAGTTGAGTCTATGCCAATTTCCGTTAGGACCCGCGTGGATTTCCAAACCCTTCTAACTTAATGAAACCACATATGCTTTGAAAGATGGTTCCAGCACATTGCAGTTTCACAGATTTGACTGCATGGAATTATCCGCATAGGTCCCTCCTGGGTCTCCAAACACCTGTAACTTAGTGAAACCAGATGTTATTTGAAAGATGGTTTCCTCACAGGGTTGTTTCACAAAGCTGAATATATGACACTTTCCTCAGAGGCCCCGCATAGGTTTTAAACAACTGTAACTTAGAATCAAACAAGATGTTAGTTGAAAGATGGTTTATCCACCCTGTTGCTCCGCCAAGTTCAGTGTATGGCCCTCTCCGCGCCCGCCTTGCACAATGTCAAACAGTTTTAACGTAGTGAAATCGGAGGTTGAAAGATGGTTTTAGCCACACTGTTTTTCCTCTGAGTTGATTACGTGATACTTTCATTGTAGGCCCCGCATGCGTTTTCAAACGCTTTTAACTTATTGAACAAAAGTGATGAAAGATGACGTTCCCACACTGTTTTTTCACAGGGTTGAATACAGATACTTCCTCCATAGGAACCGCCTAGGTTTTAAAGCATTTCTAACATAGGAACGCCTGGGGTGGCTCAGTCCGTCAAGCGTCCGACTTCGGCTCTGGTCATAATCTCGTGGTTCATGAGTTCGAGCCACGCATCAGGCTCCGTGCGCAGAGCTTGGAGCCTGGAGCCTGTTTTGGATTCTCTGTCTCTGTGCTCCTCCCCTGCTTGCACTCTCTGTCTCTGTCTCTGTCTCTGTCTCTCTCCCTCTCTCAAAAATAAACATTAAAAAAACTTTTTAAACATTTCTAACATAGTGAAAGCAGATGTTACTTGAAAGATTGTTTCTCCACAGTTTTTCACAGTGCCGAGTATGTGTCACTTTCCTCACAGTTCCTCGCACAAGAATTCAAACACCTCTAATTTTAAGGAACAAGATGTTATTTGAAAGATGGTTTCACTAAGAGTATTGTTTGACAGAGTTGAGTGTATGGCATTTTCTCTATTGGTTTTCAAACACTTGTAAGTTAGTGAAACGGGATGAGAGTTAAAAGATGTTTTCCAAACCCAGTGTTGTATCACAGAGTAGATTACCTGGCTCCGTCCAGATAGGCTCCGCACAAGTTTTCAGAGACTTCGACCTTGGCGACAGATGTTACTTAAAGATGGTTTCCTCACAGTGTTTCAAAGAGTTGAGTATAGGGCACTTTCATTGTACACCCTGCATGTGTTTTCAAACATTTCTCACTTGGTGAAACCAGATCATAGTTGAAAGATGGTTTCCCCAAAGTGCTTTTGACATACTTGAGCACATGAAACCTTCCGCATAGACACAGCATGGGTTTTTCAAACACTTCTGAATTTCCGAAACGAGATGTTAGGTGAAAGGTGGTTTCCCCACACTATTTCACAGGGTTGCATAAATGGCACTTTCCGTGTAGGCTCCGCATGGGTATCGAAACCATTCTCAGTGAAACCTTAGTTTCTTCGTTGATTGTAGTCCCTGTAAGTGTTGATTGACAGAGTTAAGTATATGGCACTTTCTGCATAGGCCACGCATAAGTTTTCAAATCGTCTAACAGTAAAACCAGATGTTACTTGAAAGATTAGTTCCCTTCAGTGTTGAGTCACAGAGTTGAGTGTATGGCACTTTCGGTGTAGGCTCCACATTGGTTTTGAAACACTAACAGTGACCCGAGATGTTAATTGAAAGTTCGTTTCCCAACAGTACTGTATCAGAGAGCTGAGTATATATATATGGCACATTCTGCCATATATAGGCCCCACCTAGGTTTCCAAACACTTCTGTACTGAAACCGGAGTTAGTTGACAGGTGGCTTCTTCAACAGTAATTTTTCAGAGTCAAGAATATATCACTTTCATCATAGTTTTCCGCATACGTTTTCAAACATTTCTTAGTGAACAAAGATCTTAGTTGAAAGATGGTTTTCGCCTCTGAAAGGGCCGTATGCTCAACGCTGTGGGGAAAAAAATTGTGAATTGTCTTCCAACTTCCAACGTGCTTCGCAAAGTGAGAAGTGTTGAAATCAGATCCGGAAGTGTAACAAAACTGTCATTTACTCAACCTTGTGGAACAACATTGTAGAGAAACCATCTTTCAACTAAAATCTGGATCAACTGGTAGGAAGTGTTTGAAAACCCAAGTGGGACTTACAGAGTGCCATCTACTCAACTTTGTGAAACAACACTGTGGTGAAACCATCGTTCAACAAGCGTCTGGTTTCAACAACTTAGAGTTTTTAGTAAACCCATGTGGGGCTCACATGGAAAGTGCCATATACACAACTCTGTGAAACACTGTGAGGAAACATCTTTTAACTAAAATCTCCTTATTTTAATTTCGAAGTGTTTGAAAACCAAAGTGGGGCGTATACAGAAGTGCCATATACTCAACTCTGTCAAACAAACCCCTTGTTGGAGAAACCATCATTCAACTCATACCTTGTTTCCCTACAAGTGTTTGAAAACTTGCAAGGCTTGTGCAGAAAGTGTCAGACATCAACTCTGTGACGCAACACCGCGTGTTTCAACCGATCCCATGTCCCAAAGCCAGTTCTCGCTCCTGGCTTTGAAAACCCATGGAGGTCCTACACCAAAAGTGTCACATCCTCAACTCTATCAACATACCATCTTTCAATTGACCTCATGTGTCATTCACTAAGTTCGGCGTGTTTGAAAAGATGCGGGGCCGACGAGGAAAGTGGCAGAGACTTAACTTTGTGACACGACACGGTGGTTAAACCATCATTCAACTAATACGATGTTAAAAGCTTTTGAAAACAATGCGGGGCCTCTGTGGTAAGTGCCGTACACCCAACTCTGCAGAACAAGCCCCTGGGGAAACCATCGCTCAACTGACGTCATTTCCCAATGTTAAAATGCATTTCAAAACTATGCAGAGCTAATGCAGAAAGTGCCATATACTCAATTCTGTCACACACCACTCGGGAAAACATGGAAGGTGCCATGTACTCAGCTCTATGAAACCCTGTGGAGAGAATTTGTCAACAGTCATCTCATTTCACAGAAATAAAAGTGTTGGTAAACCTACGTGGAGCGTACGTGGAAAGTACCATATACGGAACTCTGTTAACCATCAGTGTTGGGAAACCATCTGTCAACTAACATCTATCTTCTCTAAGTTTGAAATGTTTGAAAACGCATGCGCGAGCGAGGAGGAGAGTGCCATATTCTTAACTTGGTGAAACAGCCCTATGGGAAACCAACTTTCAAATAACTTCTTGTTTCACTATGTTAGAAGTGTTTGAAAATCTACGTGGGGCTTACACAGAAAGTGCCAAATACTGACCTCTGTGAAAACACAAGGTGGGGAAACCATGTTTCAACTAGCATCCTGGTTTCAGTAAGTTAGAATTGTCTGAAAACGCATGCAGAGCCAACACCGAAAGTTCCATGAACTCAGTTCTGTGAACCAACAATGTGGAGAAACCATCTTTCAACTGACACCTGTTTTCATTGAGAAGAGTTTGAAAACCTATACCGGACCTATGCGAAAATTGCCACGTATTCAACTCTGTCAAACAACACTGTGGGGAGTCCATCTTTCAACTAACACCGTGTTTCACTAAGTAGTGTTAGAAATTCCTTGAGGGGAACTAACGGGGAAGTGCAATATAGTCTACCCTGAGAAAACAGTGCTGATTGGTTTTACTAATTTAGAAGTCTTTCAAATCCCATGCCGGACCAAGGTGGAAAGTGCCATATACTCAACTCCGTGAAACAACCATGTGCTGATACCATGTTTCACCTAACGCTTGTTTTCACTAACTTAGACGTGTTTCGAATCCCATGCGGGACTTAGGCCGAAAGTGCCACGTACTCAACTCTGTGAAGAAACTCAGTGGAGATACCATCTGTCAACTAACATTTTGTTTCCCTAAGTTAGAAGTTTTTGAAAACCAATCGGGAGCTTATGAGGAAAGTGCCATATACTCAACCGTGTGAAATAACACTGTGGTGATACAATCTTTCCCCTAACGTCTCCTGTAACAAAGTTAGAAGTGTTCCAAACCTTTGCGGGGTCTACACGAGAAGTATCATGTACAGAACTCTGTCAAACAACAGTGTGGTGAAACCATCTTTCAAATAAGGAGTCAAAAGCCTTTGAAAACGATGTGGCCCTTATGCGAAAGACGCCGTGTATACCACACTATAGGTTTTCAGTCACTCTGTGATACCACACTATAGGTTTTCAGTCACTCGCAGCTCGGTAAAACCAGATATAGATGAAACACTGTGGTCCACATGTTCTTTCATAGAGTTGAGGATATGCCACTTTCCTCATGGTCCACGCAGGGGTCTTCAAACCCTTCAACTGAGTGTAGGAACAGCGGTGTTTTTTCAGAGTTGAGTATATGGCACTTTTCACGTAGGCCCCTCATGAGTTTTCAGAAAATTCTCACCTAATGAAAGATGTTTGTTTAAAGATGGTCCCACACGGTGTTCTTTCACAGATTTGTGTATGTATGGCCTTTCCTGCAGAGGCCGATCAAGGGATTTCAGTCTCTTCTGAGACAAGAGGTTAGTAGAAAGGTGGTTTTCTTGGAGTGTTGCCTTACAGTGTTAGGTATAGGACATTTCATCTGCAGGAGCCTCAAAGATTGTCACAAATTTCTAACTTGGTGACACAAGAGGTTAGAAGAAAGATACTTGTCCACAATGCTGCTTCACAAAGGGGAGAAATTTGCCCTATCCTCTTTGTCTCTGCAGTGTTTGCCATAGGCTTCTAACGTAGAGAACCCAGAGGTTAGTTGAAAGATGGCATCACTACAGTGTTGTTTCACAGTGTTGAGCATACGGCACTTTCCTCATGGGTTTCCAAACATGTCAATGAAACAAGACGATGGGTGAAAGTGTTTCTCCAGTGTTCTCCTGCAAGTTTATGTGTATGGCACTTCGGCACAGGCCATGTAGTATTAGATCCCTTCTAAATTAGTGACACCAGATGCTAGTTGACATATGGTTTTCCCACACTTTGGTGCACAGAGTTGACAATGACACTTTAGCTGTTGGCACTGCAAGCGAATTCTAACAGTGAAACATGATGTTAGTTGAAAGATGATTTCCCTTCATAGAGCTGAGTTGACGGCACATGCCGTGCTGGCCGCGCAAGCTTTTTCAAATGGTTTCATCATCGTGCAAAAAGATGGTAGTTGAAATATGGTTTTCCTATAGTGTGGTATCACAGAGTTGAATACACGGCGTCTTTCGCATAAGGGCCACATCGTTTTCAAAGGCTTTTGACTCCTTATTTGAAAGATGGTTTCACCACACTGTTGTTTGACAGAGTTCTGTACATGATACTTCTCGTGTAGACCCCGCAAAGGTTTGGAACGCTTCTAACTTTGTTACAGGAGACGTTAGGGGAAAGATTGTATCACCACAGTGTTATTTCACACGGTTGAGTATATGGCACTTTCCTCATAAGCTCCCGATTGGTTTTCAAAAACTTCTAACTTAGGGAAACAAAATGTTAGTTGACAGATGGTATCTCCACTGAGTTTCTTCACAGAGTTGAGTACGTGGCACTTTCGGCCTAAGTCCCGCATGGGATTCGAAACACGTCTAAGTTAGTGAAAACAAGCGTTAGGTGAAACATGGTATCAGCACATGGTTGTTTCACGGAGTTGAGTATATGGCACTTTCCACCTTGGTCCGGCATGGGATTTGAAAGACTTCTAAATTAGTAAAACCAATCAGCACTGTTTTCTCAGGGTAGACTATATTGCACTTCCCCGTTAGTTCCCCTCAAGGAATTTCTAACACTACTTAGTGAAACACGGTGTTAGTTGAAAGATGGACTCCCCACAGTGTTGTTTGACAGAGTTGAATACGTGGCAATTTTCGCATAGGTCCGGTATAGGTTTTCAAACTCTTCTCAATGAAAACAGGTGTCAGTTGAAAGATGGTTTCTCCACATTGTTGGTTCACAGAACTGAGTTCATGGAACTTTCGGTGTTGGCTCTGCATGCGTTTTCAGACAATTCTAACTTACTGAAACCAGGATGCTAGTTGAAACATGGTTTCCCCACCTTGTGTTTTCACAGAGGTCAGTATTTGGCACTTTCTGTGTAAGCCCCACGTAGATTTTCAAACACTTCTAACATAGTGAAACAAGAAGTTATTTGAAAGTTGGTTTCCCATAGGGCTGTTTCACCAAGTTAAGAATATGGCACTCTCCTCCTCGCTCGCGCATGCGTTTTCAAACATTTCAAACTTAGAGAAGATAGATGTTAGTTGACAGATGGTTTCCCAACACTGATGGTTAACAGAGTTCCGTATATGGTACTTTCCACGTACGCTCCACGTAGGTTTACCAACACTTTTATTTCTGTGAAATGAGATGACTGTTGACAAATTCTCTCCACAGGGTTTCATAGAGCTGAGTACATGGCACCTTCCATGTTTTCCCGAGTGGTGTGTGACAGAATTGAGTATATGGCACTTTCTGCATTAGCTCTGCATAGTTTTGAAATGCATTTTAACATTGGGAAATGACGTCAGTTGAGCGATGGTTTCCCCAGGGGCTTGTTCTGCAGAGTTGGGTGTACGGCACTTACCACAGAGGCCCCGCATTGTTTTCAAAAGCTTTTAACATCGTATTAGTTGAATGATGGTTTAACCACCGTGTCGTGTCACAAAGTTAAGTCTCTGCCACTTTCCTCGTCGGCCCCGCATCTTTTCAAACACGCCGAACTTAGTGAATGACACATGAGGTCAATTGAAAGATGGTATGTTGATAGAGTTGAGGATGTGACACTTTTGGTGTAGGACCTCCATGGGTTTTCAAAGCCAGGAGCGAGAACTGGCTTTGGGACATGGGATCGGTTGAAACACGCGGTGTTGCGTCACAGAGTTGATGTCTGACACTTTCTGCACAAGCCTTGCAAGTTTTCAAACACTTGTAGGGAAACAAGGTATGAGTTGAATGATGGTTTCTCCAACAAGGGGTTTGTTTGACAGAGTTGAGTATATGGCACTTCTGTATACGCCCCACTTTGGTTTTCAAACACTTCGAAATTAAAATAAGGAGATTTTAGTTAAAAGATGTTTCCTCACAGTGTTTCACAGAGTTGTGTATATGGCACTTTCCATGTGAGCCCCACATGGGTTTACTAAAAACTCTAAGTTGTTGAAACCAGACGCTTGTTGAACGATGGTTTCACCACAGTGTTGTTTCACAAAGTTGAGTAGATGGCACTCTGTAAGTCCCACTTGGGTTTTCAAACACTTCCTACCAGTTGATCCAGATTTTAGTTGAAAGATGGTTTCTCTACAATGTTGTTCCACAAGGTTGAGTAAATGACAGTTTTGTTACACTTCCGGATCTGATTTCAACACTTCTCACTTTGCGAAGCACGTTGGAAGTTGGAAGACAATTCACAATTTTTTTCCCCACAGCGTTGAGCATACGGCCCTTTCAGAGGCGAAAACCATCTTTCAACTAAGATCTTTGTTCACTAAGAAATGTTTGAAAACGTATGCGGAAAACTATGATGAAAGTGATATATTCTTGACTCTGAAAAATTACTGTTGAAGAAGCCACCTGTCAACTAACTCCGGTTTCAGTACAGAAGTGTTTGGAAACCTAGGTGGGGCCTATATATGGCAGAATGTGCCATATATATATACTCAGCTCTCTGATACAGTACTGTTGGGAAACGAACTTTCAATTAACATCTCGGGTCACTGTTAGTGTTTCAAAACCAATGTGGAGCCTACACCGAAAGTGCCATACACTCAACTCTGTGACTCAACACTGAAGGGAACTAATCTTTCAAGTAACATCTGGTTTTACTGTTAGACGATTTGAAAACTTATGCGTGGCCTATGCAGAAAGTGCCATATACTTAACTCTGTCAATCAACACTTACAGGGACTACAATCAACGAAGAAACTAAGGTTTCACTGAGAATGGTTTCGATACCCATGCGGAGCCTACACGGAAAGTGCCATTTATGCAACCCTGTGAAATAGTGTGGGGAAACCACCTTTCACCTAACATCTCGTTTCGGAAATTCAGAAGTGTTTGAAAAACCCATGCTGTGTCTATGCGGAAGGTTTCATGTGCTCAAGTATGTCAAAAGCACTTTGGGGAAACCATCTTTCAACTATGATCTGGTTTCACCAAGTGAGAAATGTTTGAAAACACATGCAGGGTGTACAATGAAAGTGCCCTATACTCAACTCTTTGAAACACTGTGAGGAAACCATCTTTAAGTAACATCTGTCGCCAAGGTCGAAGTCTCTGAAAACTTGTGCGGAGCCTATCTGGACGGAGCCAGGTAATCTACTCTGTGATACAACACTGGGTTTGGAAAACATCTTTTAACTCTCATCCCGTTTCACTAACTTACAAGTGTTTGAAAACCAATAGAGAAAATGCCATACACTCAACTCTGTCAAACAATACTCTTAGTGAAACCATCTTTCAAATAACATCTTGTTCCTTAAAATTAGAGGTGTTTGAATTCTTGTGCGAGGAACTGTGAGGAAAGTGACACATACTCGGCACTGTGAAAAACTGTGGAGAAACAATCTTTCAAGTAACATCTGCTTTCACTATGTTAGAAATGTTTAAAAAGTTTTTTTAATGTTTATTTTTGAGAGAGGGAGAGAGACAGAGACAGAGACAGAGACAGAGAGTGCAAGCAGGGGAGGAGCACAGAGACAGAGAATCCAAAACAGGCTCCAGGCTCCAAGCTCTGCGCACGGAGCCTGATGCGTGGCTCGAACTCATGAACCACGAGATTATGACCAGAGCCGAAGTCGGACGCTTGACGGACTGAGCCACCCCAGGCGTTCCTATGTTAGAAATGCTTTAAAACCTAGGCGGTTCCTATGGAGGAAGTATCTGTATTCAACCCTGTGAAAAAACAGTGTGGGAACGTCATCTTTCATCACTTTTGTTCAATAAGTTAAAAGCGTTTGAAAACGCATGCGGGGCCTACAATGAAAGTATCACGTAATCAACTCAGAGGAAAAACAGTGTGGCTAAAACCATCTTTCAACCTCCGATTTCACTACGTTAAAACTGTTTGACATTGTGCAAGGCGGGCGCGGAGAGGGCCATACACTGAACTTGGCGGAGCAACAGGGTGGATAAACCATCTTTCAACTAACATCTTGTTTGATTCTAAGTTACAGTTGTTTAAAACCTATGCGGGGCCTCTGAGGAAAGTGTCATATATTCAGCTTTGTGAAACAACCCTGTGAGGAAACCATCTTTCAAATAACATCTGGTTTCACTAAGTTACAGGTGTTTGGAGACCCAGGAGGGACCTATGCGGATAATTCCATGCAGTCAAATCTGTGAAACTGCAATGTGCTGGAACCATCTTTCAAAGCATATGTGGTTTCATTAAGTTAGAAGGGTTTGGAAATCCACGCGGGTCCTAACGGAAATTGGCATAGACTCAACTCTCTGAAACACTGTGGGGACACCACCTTTCAACTCAACACTGCTTTCACCAAGTTAGAAGTGTTGAAATCCTAGACCTACAAATATAGCGAATGCGCCGTGTGCTCAACTTGGTGAAACATCATTCTAGAGAAACTCTCCTTACCTAACATCTAGTTCAACTAAGTTGGAGGTGTTTGAGGACCCAATGCTGGGCCTACAAGGAAAGTGCCATATATTGAAGTGCATGAAACAACACTGGGATGAACACCTCTCTCAACCATCTCCTTTCACAAAGATAGAAGGGCTTGTAAACCTATGTATATACAGGGCCTACCCGGAAAGTGCCATATACTCAGCTCTGCGAAAAAAGAAAACACTGTGGGGAAACCATCTTGCAACTAACCTTGTTTCACTTAGTAGGCTTTGAAAACCCTTGAGGCAACTAAGAAGGAAGTGCAATATACTCAATTCTGTGACACAACAGTGTGTTCATGCCATCATTCAACTGACCTCTGGTGTTACTAATTTACAAGCGTTTCAAATTTCATGCGGGGCCTCGGCAGAAAGTGCCATATACTCAACTCTGTGACACAACACGGTGGTGAAACCATCTTTAACATTGCGCTTCAGAAATTTACAAGTGTTCGAAAACCTTTGTTGGTCCTGCACGGATAGTGCCATCTACTGAGTTCCAAAACACACTGTGACGAAACCACCTTTCCACTAACACTGGTTTCCACTAAGACGGAAATGTTTGAAAACTCAGGCGGGGCCAACATCCGAAGTGCCAAATGCTGAACTCCGTGAAACAACCCTGTAGGGAAACCATCTTTCAACCAACATTTCCTTTCACCAAGTTGAAAGTGTTTGCAATCATATGTGGGGCCTAAATGGATAGTCACATGTACTGAACTCTGTCAAACCATCTTTTTTTTTTTTGGTGTGGTGAAACCATCTTTCAAGTAACCTCTGGCTTAGTGAAGTCAAAAGCCTTTGAAAACTATGTGAGGCTTATGCGGAAGGGGCCAAGTATTCAAGTCTGTAATACAACACTGTGGGAGAAACCATCTTTCAGCTAATGTCTTGGTTCCCCAAGTTAAAACACTTTGAAACCACATGAGGGGCCAACAGCGCAATAAACTCAACTCTATGAAACATTGTGGGCAAACCATCTTTTAACTGACATTTTGTTTCACTAAGGTAGAAGAGTTTGGAAAGTTACACGGAGACTATGCGGAAAATGCCATATACACAACTTTGTGAAACACAGTGGTGAAACCATCTTCAAACCAACATCTCGTTTCAAAAGTTAGAAGAGTTTGAAAACGCCTGCGGTGCCAACAATGTTAATTAAGTGACATATACTGGCCTCTGTGATAGAACTCTCTGGGACCACAATCTTTCAACGAGCATCTTGTTTCCATATCTTGGAAGTGTTTGAAAACCCACGCACAGCCCACGAGGATAGTGCCATACACTCAACTCGGTAAAACCCTCTTTCTGCTAACATCTCGGTTCACAAATTTAGAAGTGTTTGAAAACGTATGCAGATCTTACAGGGAAAGTCATATACTCCACTTTGTAAAACAACACGGTTGTGTGTGGGGGGGGAACCATCTTTCAACTAACATCACCTTTCCGTATGTTAGAATTTGAAGACCTATGCGGTGCTTAAAAGGAAAGCGCCACATATTGAACTCTGAAACAATGTTAAAATCCTTTGAAAACCACGCGGAGCCTATACCAAAAGAACCTTATACTCAACTCTCTAAGGCAAAGCTGTGGGATCATAGCTTTCAGATAGCATCTTGTCATACGCAGTTAAAACAGGTGGAAAACACTGGCGGGGCCAACAACGAATGAACCATAAGCTCACCTCTATGAAACATTGGGCGGAGACCATCTTCCCGGGAACATCAGCTTTCACCAAGTTAGACCTGTGCGGAAAGAAAACATATATACTCGACTCTGTGAAACTTGTGTTGAAACCATCGTTCAAAAAACATCCGGTTTCGCTATGGGAGCAGCATTGAAATTTATGCCGTACACTCAACGTGAGCGATAACACTGTGTTTCACCAAGACGTGTTTGAAAACCTAGGCGGGGACTATGTGGGACAACGCCGTATACTCAACTTTGTGACACACCCCATCTTTAAACTAAAATCTCATTCCACAAATTTAGAAGTGTTTGGAAACGATGTGTGGTATACGTGGTAGCTGCCATACACTTACATCTCTGACAGAACACTGTCGGGATACTGGCTTTCACCCATCCTTTGTTTCATTAAGTGGATGTATTTGAAAACCAATGCGGGAGCTACACGGAAGTGCCATATACTCAACTCTGTGAAACAACATTATGTTGCAAACATCTTTCAACTAACATCTGGGTTTCACAATGTGAAAACTGTTTGAAAACTAGGAGAGACCTAGGAGGAAACGGCCATACAGTCAACTCGGTGAAACAACCCTGTGGGGAAACCATCTGTCACCTACCTAAAATCAGGTGTCACTAAGAAGAATTGGAAAATGTATGCCGTGCTTATGTGGAAAGTGCCATATACTGAACTCCATGAAAGGACACGGTGGGGAAACTATCTTTCAATTAATATGTGGTTTCACTAAGTTAGGAGAGCTTGAAAACACATAGGGTGCCAAAAACGAAAAGTGCCGTATACTCAATTCTGTGAAATACACTTTGGGGACAGACTCTTTCAACTGACATCCTGTTTCCCTTAGTTAGAAATGTTTGAAAACCCTTGCACGGCCAAAGAGGGAAGTGCCGTATACTCAACTCAGTAAAAGAACAGTGTGGTGAGAGCAGCTTTCAAGTAGTAGCCGGTTGCACTAGGTTAATCATGAGTGAAAATTATTTGAGCTTATGTACAAAGTGCCATATACTCAACTTCGTGTTAAAAACACTGGCGAGCCCACCTTCCCAATATCATATTGTTTTACTCTGTTAGAAGTGTTTGAAAACACATCCTTGGCCTACACGTAAAGTACTTCACGCTATGTTCTCCACACTATGTGAAACACTGCGGGGGAAACCATCTTCAGCAAACATATCGTTTCTCAAGGTTGAAAGCGTTTGGAAACTCTGCGGGGCTGACACCTGAAGTGCCACATACTCCACTATGTAATGCAACACTCTGGGGAAAAGATCTGCCAACTACCACCTTCTCTCACTCTTAGAAGTGTTGGAAAACCCATACACTCAACTCCGCACTGTGTGGAAACCATCTTTCACCTAACATCTGATTTCACAAAGTTTGAAGTTAGAGAAAACCACGCAGGGTATTTGCGGAAAGTGACAGATACTCAAGTCTGTCAAAGGGCACTTTGGGGACACAATCTGTCCTGTAACATCTGATTTTACTCCGTTAATATTGTTTGAAAACTTTCACGAGGCCTATGAAGAAAGTGTCCTATACTCCACTTTTTGAAGCAGCACTGGAATGAAACAATCTTACAACCAACATCTCCATCCAGAAAGATGGAAGGGTTTGTAAACTCATGCAAGGTCTACACGGACACTCTGAAAAAACCGTGTGGCGAAAGCATCTTTCAACAAACACCTTGTTTCAGTAAGTTAGCCGTCTCTGAAAACACTCGAGGAGAACCAACGGGGAAATGCAAAATACTCAACTCTGTGACGACAGTGTACTGATGCCACTTTCAAGTAACATTTTGTTTTGCTAATTTAGAAGTGTTTCAAATGCCATGCGGGGCCTAGGCAGAAAGTGCCACATGCTCGACTCTGTGAAACAACACGTGGTGAAAGCCTCTTCCAACAAACATCTCTTCTCACACTTAGGGTTTGTAAACATCTGAGGGCCTACACGGAAAGTGTCACGTACTGAACTCTGTCATAAAAGAGGTGTGGTGAAATCCTCTTTCAAATAATAACTGGTTTTTAAAAGAAGACCAAAGCCTTTGAAAACTTTGTGGGGCTTACGAAGAAGGGGCCTACGTTGACTAACGCCGTGTCTCAACTCTGTGGGGAAACGATCTTCCAAATCAATTCTTGCACTACACTAAAACCTTCTGAAACCGCTTGCGCCGCCAACCCCGAAGGTGCCACAAACTCAGCTCTATGAAACATTGAGGGGAAGTCATCTTTCCACTACCATCTATTCTAGTGAATAGAAGTGTTTGAGAACGCATGCGGTGGCAACGCATGCGGTGGCAACACAGAGTGTCATGTTCTCAACTCAGTGCACCAAATAGTGTGGGGAAACCGTCCGTCAACTAACAACTGGTTGCACTTATTTACAAGTGTTTGAATACGATGAGTGGCCTATGTGGAACGTGGCATACACTTGCCCCTGTATGAGAACACTGTCCATCATCCCTTCACCGATCCTTCACCCAACTTGTATGATTAAATGTGCGACAACCTGTAAGGGGCCTGCAGATAAAGTGCCAGATACTCAGCTCTGCGATGCGACACTCTGCGAACACCTTTACTAACATCTTGTCTCACTAACTTAGAAGAGACTGAGAACGCTCGAGCGGCCTATGAAGGACGTGCCATACACTCAGTTCTGTGAAAGAACGCTGTATGGAAACGATCTTCCAGCTAACGTCTTGACTCATCCGGTTAGAAGTTTTTGAAAACTCCTGAGGGGACTCTGTGGAAACTGCCATACACTCATCTCTATGAAGCAACACCGTGGTGAACAACCTTTTAAAAATTTTAATGCTTCACTCAGTTTGAAGTGCTTGAAAATCCGTGCGGGGTCGGTGGTGAAAAGTGGCGAAAGAACCCTGTGGAGAACCATAGTTCACCTAATAGTTTCACGAAGTTGGAAGTGTCTGAAAAATCTATGCGAGGTCGAAAGGAAGGTGCCATATTCTCAACACTGTGAACCAAGAGTTTGGGGAAGACGCCTTTCAATTAACATCTGGTTTCACTTATTTAAAAGTGTTTGAGAACTGTGTGGGCCTAATGTGGGAAGTGCCACTCACCTCTGTGAGAGAACACTGTGGCGACGTTATCTCGCACCCATCGTTCAGTAGACGTTTCGTTAAGTAAATGTGTCTGAAACCCCATGAGGGCCCTCTGAGGGAAGGCCCATACACTCAACTCTATGAAACAATCTTTCAAGTGACATCTTGTTTCAGTAAGGTAGAAGAGTTTGAAAACTTCTGTGAGACCTATGCAGAAAGTATCATATACTCGACTCTGTGTTAAAACACTGTGGTGTGGCCATACTTCAAAGACCATGTTGTTTTAATAAGTTAGAAGTGTTTGCAAACACATGCGTGGCCTACGAAACAAGTGCCACATACTCAACACTATGAAACACTGTAGGGAAACCGTCTACTACGTCATTTCACAATGTTAAAAGCATTTGAGAACGATGAGGGGCTGATAAGCGAAGGGCCATATATTCAACTTTGTAATGGAACACTCTGGGGAAACCACCTTTCAAGTAACATCTTGTTTCACAAAGGTACAACAGTTTGAAAACGCTTGCGGGGCCAACAATGAAAGCGCCATAAACTCAAGTGTATGAAACCTTGCGGGGGAGACCAACCGTCTCTCAACCAACATCTTCTTTGGCTAAGTTAGACGTGTTTGAAAAACTTAGGTGGGGGAGCCATGTGAAAAATGCCATATATTCTGTGAAAAAACACTGTGGTGAAACCATCTTTCACCTAACATCTCGTTTCACAAAGTTGGAAGTGTTTGTAAATCTCCGTGGGGCCCACACGGAAAGTGCCATAGACTGTACCCTGTGGGGACATCTTCCGACAACAATCTGGTTTCATTAAGTTTAGAGGGATTGCAGAGCCTAGTGGGAGCGTATTCAGAGAATGCCCTATACTCAACTTTGTGAAAGAACCCTGTGGAAAAACCGTGTTTCAACCCACATCTTGTTTCACTAAGTTAGAATTGTTTGCAAACCTTTGCGGGCCTTAGGCGGGGCCTATGCGGAAAATGGCTACTCTACTCAATGCTGTGAAACAACACTGTGGCGAAAGCATCTTGCAGCTGACATCTCAATTTCACAATCTTATAAGCGTTTGAAAACGAGGCCTCGCGGAAAGTGCCATATACTCACCTCTGCAATACTACACTGCGGGGAAACCAACTTTCAACTGACATCTCGTCTAAGTCAGACGGGTTGGACCTCCCATAGCGGGCAAACACGGAAAGCGCCATACTGTCAACTCTATGAGACACTGTGGGGAAACTATCTTTCACTTAACATCTTGTTTCACCTAGTTCTGAATACCTATGTGGGGCCTATGAGGAAAGTGCCATCTACTCAACGTTAAGAAACAGCGCGGTGGAGCCATCTTTCAACAAACATCTCGTTCCACAAAGTTAGAAGTGTTTGTAAACCTCTGCGAGGCCTAGAGAGAAAACGTCCGATACCAAATTCAGTGAAACAACACTGCGGGCAAACCATCTGACTTCCGGTTTCCCTAAGTTAGAAGAGTTTGAAAACCTATGCGGGGCCTAGGCGGAGAGTGCCAGATGCTCAACTCTCTCAAACAACACTGTGGGGGAATGCTTGTTTCAAATAACACCTTGTTTTACTGTGTTATTAGTCTCTGAAAACCCTTGAGGGGAACTAACAGGGACGTGCAATATACTGAACTCCGTGAAACAACCGTGAGCTGATACTATCTTTCAACTAACATCTGGGTTACAACTTTAGAAGTGTTTCAAATCCCATGTGGGGCCTAGGCACAAAGGGCCATGTACTCTACTCTGTGATAGAACTCTGTGGGGACAACAGTGTTCCAATTAACGTCTAGATGCCCTTAATAAGAAGGGTTTGAAAAAGTATCCGGCGCCTATAACCAATACTGCCATAGACACAACTCTGTGAAAACAAAAACAAAAAGAAAAAACCCATTTTCTAGTACTCTGTGTTTTCCCCATGTTAAAAGCTTTTGAAAGGTTATGCAGTGCCTACACCGAAAGTGCCATATGCTGCACTTATGGAAACCACAGTGTGGTGATACCTTCTTTCACTTACCATCTGATATAACTAAAAGTGTTTGAAGACTCTTCGTGCCCTTAGGGAACGTGACATAGGCTCAACTTTGTGTCTCAACTCTATGGGGAAAAAATTCTTCCAACTAACATCTTGCTTCAGTAGTAAGTGACAATTGTGTGAAAACCCAGCGAAGTCTACACCGAAAGGGCCATATTCTCGAGTCCATGCAACACTGTGGGGATACCATCTTTCCACTAACATCTTGTTTCCCTACGTTAGAAGCCCCTGTCAATACCTATGCGGGGATTATGCAGATAGTGGCACATATGCAACATTGTGTAAAAACAGTGTGTTTGAAACCATCTTTCACATGACACCAAGTTTCACTACGTTAAAAGCCTTTGCTAACCTACCGGGGCCTAGGCAGAAACAGCCATACATTCAACTCTGTAATACAAAACTGTGGGAAACCAAATTTTAGACAAAACAGCTTTTTTTCACTAAGGGAAAACTCTGAAAAGGCTTGCTGGCCCAACACCGGATGTGCAATAGACAACTCTGTGAAACATCGTGGGGGAAACGATCTTTCAGCTGACATCTTGCTTCACTAAGTTAGAAGAGTTGGGGAACTCTGAAGAACTCTGTACATCCGTAGTTTCCCTTTCCACCCCGTTGTCTTTGGGGGGGGAGCTTTCTGCATGGAATCCAAACGGAGTCAGTGTCTTTTGTGTTTCCAACTTCGGAGTCTGGTCGTATCCTTGTGACTGTGGTGTGGGTTTGGCGCTGGGCCTTTCTCAATTTGACTTCAGAACTACGTGCACATGCAGAGGCCTAGGTCATGTGAAGATGCCCCAAAGAGAATGTTTGCATTTAGGCTAATTCAGAAGTCTGGGGACGGAGCCAGGCTTCTGCTGGTGGTAAGAGGAAGGGAAGATATATATTTTCTTCCTGAAGAAGTCTATGGACATCCAGAGGCCGGTCCTTGGAAGAGGTCCAGTAGAGACTGTTTCTATACTAGACCAGTGGTTCCTAGAGAAAGCTGACCTACTTTATGGGCAAGAAGGAAATTAAAGGAGACCTCTCCTTTCCAGATTGATCCTATTCCCATTTGGAATGCCAAACTTTGGTCCTTCTCCTCCTCCTCCTCCCAGCAATTGCTGACCCATTGCTGTCTTCCTAAATATAGTTCCCCCCCCCCATCTGGGAACCACGGAATTTTCACTGACTCAGGGCACACACTGGGGTAGACCACGTACTTCCATTCTGCCCCAGTGCAGAGTCTGAAGTCCCAGAAGATGGCTAACCCTCGTGTCTCTGAGCCCTCGGTGCTTAGCAGGCTTGATATCATGGGAATGGGTAGCCACATGCAGCTCCTGCCCCTAATTGATGGCGATACCCCCTGGTGAAAGAACAGTCTGGGTAGGTGCAGCGGGCTCCACGAGGCCATCAGCGCACAAAAAGGCTTTTGGCTAAACCAGTGCCCCATGCCTTGTTCTCACTTCTGGATCAACAGATGGAAGCATAGTCTTCATATCTGAGAAACACTGCTGCCGCTACATACAGATACGATGGGCAGAAGCACACCAGAAGTCAAAATGCCCTTCGACTTCCTACGGGAGATTGTGGGTCTCTTACTCACAGGGCTCCACAGGGTATCTTTCCAGCACTCCTGGAACCAAAGCTCGTGGTTCCCGAGCAAGCCAGCATGTGAATAACAATGTGCCTGTCAGGTGTTGTAAGCACGATCCAATTCTCATCCTTCATGAGTGTCTCTGGCCTTCAGTGCATCCAGATTCGTGACATTGCTTTATTATCCATCACGGTTTGACATGCGGCCCATAGAAACCCAGTCCTTCAGGGTACTACCTATGGCTTCCAAATGTCTTGTGTGGAACAGCCATTGTGACTGCGGGGCCGGTGAAGGCAAAGGGGCCCTAGCATTTTGGTGTCAGGACCACATGGACATCCGGAACCTTAGGGAACTGGAAGGGTTCCAGCCGAGAGCTGCCCGTGAGGAGGTTGTGCTAGCCCCCTAGATGGCCATAAGTGAAGATAAACATCTCCTTTCCAAATTGTTAACACTCCCACTGATGGAAATACCGAACGCCTTTTCGTCCTGGCTGTAACCATTCCCTCTCCTTCATCGTGTTTCTGACTGCCTCTTCATTCACCCTGAGGAGCAATGGAGCCATCACTCGCTCAGCTAGCAGGCTGGGTGGGCCTCAAAACCCCACTCTGCTCCTGTATTCAGTGAGAGCTATCAGGCTCTTCTCGTCAAAAGGAAAGGGAGTATGGTGCTTTGCCTTCTGTGCTATGAAAAGGAGCCAGCTTGCCGCTCTGACTTGGATGATTGGGTTGCATTCTTTCTGAGAAGTAGACAGTATACACATAAGCAGTATGAATCAGGAGGGGGGGGAGCATTTGCAAGAGCCCCTGCCAGGAATTAGGGAACCAAGTCCTTATTGCACACTCCTGAGTAAGAGCCCTCAGAATGAATCTCTATAGCTCAAACCTTGCTGCCTCCCTCCACTGAGGGGAAAGTGGCAGGGATAGACCAAGCCAGAAATCACTGGCTCCCCCTCCTTGCTGACAGGGCCCCCTGGGGTAGTCCTTCAGAGGGCCCCTTTCGCCCAAGCCTGCAGGCTTTTCTTATGCCGGTTATGACCTACTTGATAGGAGAGTGGGCTGGGTAGGCCATTCTCAACTTTCCCCAGATCTCTTGTGGGGTGAAGTTTGGCAGTGTGTGTGTCTGTTACCACTCATGAGCTTTCCTGATGCAAGTTTTGCATGGACACTATTCCGGAACAGTGTCTCAGAGTATTTTCCTCTTGTTTTGGCTTGGGGGTTTGGGGGTGGGCAGGTGATGGTGAGGAAAGTATTGCATTGGACCCTTCTCAATTTGGTGTCCGTATGATGTGACATTCCCCATACACAGAAGTGTGACAAGGTGCCCAGGGACAATGCTCATGCGTAGACAAAGCTCCAGGTGGGGGTTGGATCCCGCTTCCTGGGTGGGACAAGGGGAAGGGAAGGTCAGGTTGTCTTTCCTCAGATTCTGCCGTGCCCATTTGAATGTACACTTTTTCTCACCTTGTAGTCAGTCCTCTCCCATTGCTTCTCTCCTATCTTGGTCTCAGTTCACATAGTTACCCTACCTTGTGTCTGTCACCGACACCAGCTGAATTTCTCACTGTACTCCTGTTCTCAGGGAGAGCTGTCAGGCTCTGCTCTACCAAAGGAAAGAAGGCCTTGAGTGCCTGGGTACTTGGTGCCTGGCTTGCTGTGCTCTGGAGGGTGAATGGGAGCCAGCTTGCCTCACTCACCTGGATGACTGAAGTGCCTTCATTGTGGGAAGCAGTTTGCACATGCACAGTATGAACCAGGAGGGGGGTCAGCTTTGGAAGAGGCTTTGCCAGCAATTAGGGAACCAAGTCCTTGTTGCCGACTCCTGAGCAAGAGCCCGCCGAACCAATAGCTAAGGGTCAAACCCTGTAGCCTCCCACCACAGATGGGAAAATGGCAGGGATAGACCAAGACAGAAATACTGGCTCCTAGAGACAGAAGGCAGGCTTCTTATTGACAGGGCCCCAGGTGTAGTCCTTCAGAGGTTCCCCTTGGCTTTAGCCTGCAGGCTTATCTTATTCCGGATACGACTTGCTAGATAGGAGAGTGAGCTGGGCACCTCATTCCCAACTTTCTCCAAATCTCATGTGTGATGAAGAAGTCTGGCAGTGTGTGTCTCCATTGTCACTCCTGAGATTTTTTGATGAAAGAGAATTTGAATGGACACTATCCCGGGAAGTGTTTCAGAGTAATAATATCCTCTTGTTTCAGCCTGGGGATTTGGTGATTAGCTTGTGATGGTGATAGAGATATTGCACTGGGCCTTTCTCAGTTTGGTTCCAGAATGACGTGGCTCGCCCCGTACCCTGGCGGGTGTGAACGTGCCCAGGGAGAATACTCATGAATAGGCAAAGCCTGTATTTAGGGGTTGATCCCACCTCCTATGTGGGACATGGAGAATGGAAGATCCTGGTCATCTTACCCACTCTTCCCAGTGCCCATTTGAAAGCACAGTTTAATTCCCCCTGTAATCATTCCTTCCCCATTGTTGATTTTCTAACGGTCTAGATTTACAGACTGAGTCCATGTGACTGACCCATACCCAACCGAGTGGCAAGGATTGGAAGTGAGTTTCCAGACAGTTCCTGAGCGAGGGGAGGTTTTTAGTGTCTGATGTTCCAAAGGGTGCTCATGTCTCGGAGCTCTTATTTTAGTAATTCATTATAGCAATAGTAAAAAATTTCTCTTCTTTGGAAACAAGGTACTCCCAGGAATCGTCTCAGACCTCTTCTCTCAAAGTCATATCCTCTCCTATTAAACTAGCAGTCGGGAAGAATCCTGGTGAGTGTGCAGTAGTTGTGGCCGAAGGGGCCCTACAGTTTGGGTTTCAGAACTTGTGGCCATCACCAGGCCTAGATCATCTGCAGGTGCCCCGAGGACAATGCTTGTGAGTAGTCTAAGCCACAGTTTTTAATAATGGAGCTGGCTTCCTGTCTGGACCAAGGGTTGACTAAGAAACGTATCCTTTTCACTGATGGATGCCATTCCCTTTGGAGATGCAGAACTGTGGTACTTCTTGTACATGATGTACATGCACATCCCACTGCTGCTTTTCTAGCTAAGTCTCCATTGTCCAGGAGCCATGGGTGTATGAATGGTGCCAGTTTCCCAGTCATTTCCTGAGGAAATTGAAGGTATATGGGTCGAATATCCCAGAGGAAACCTGGCACTTGTCTCCCTGACCACATGGTGTTCGCTAGCTGGCTAGGCTATGCACACACATGGGTATGCACTTGGACTCTTTCCTCTCACAAATGGAGGTCCCTTCATTTTGTCGAAAGGCAGGTTTTCACATAGGCTGATTGTTTCAGATTCTGGTCAGCACAGAAAGGACATTTGGATAGAATCCTGCACAAAACCGTGCTTCCAAACACTTGCACATGGGCCTGGAGCCAATCCCTGCTAAAGCTGTATCACTGCTGCCCCTATGTACTGATGGCAAGGGCAGGACACATACCCAGAGCCAGGTCTTTCCCTCTGATTCTGAGGAAAGAATCTGGGCAGGCTTTTTGCTGGCAGGGCTTTCGGGTGAAACTTCTGGAAGGCACTGTTTGCCAAAGCTCACAGGCATTTCTCATTCCTGAGTCAGTCTGGGAGCAGGGGAAGACCATGCTAGTCACATGACTCTCTGCATTATTTCATTCTTACCCTGATTCAGAGAGGCCCTCCCTCTCTGCATTTTCACACATTTGCTCTATTTTAACTCAGAGCCCTCCCTGGTGTCTACTCCAAATGTTTGTCTTACACCCGTACCCTGGGCTCTCCCACGGGGAATTTGGTCCATTCCTTGTGACGGTGGGCTATGTTGAACAAAAGAGCCCTTGTCTCTTCAGCAGGAGAGTTTTCCCTGTATGCTTGTTCATCTCTGTGTGAGTTTAGCAGAACTCAGGTTTCTGAACAAGGAGGCCAAGGGTCAAATTCCTGTGCTACAGGGCTGTCAGACGGTGCCCAATAATTTCCAGGGTGCCTGCATTTACACCGTATATCACATAACAGTTAATATCTGGTGTTGAAAAGTCATGTTTGACCTCCTGACAGTAAGAACTCTGGGTCTGGCAAGGTTCTGTTGGCATGAGACAACTGTCTTGCTCTCTGTGCACCCCTTTCAGGAAAGCCTGAGTTACCTATACCCTGAGACAACCAGGGTTCATGCATGTGAAGTCCAATCACTGAGCCCGTAAGAGCACAGAATACTCAAAGACTGAACCAAAATCTGTAGGTTTGCCAGGAGCCAGATCCTACCTTGTGAGTCACAACAGTGTCTTCCACAGATAGGGAGGGTTTGAAAGCTGGTGCCCCGTGACACATTCCAGACCTTATTAGAGTTGCGTTGCATGAGTTTTGCCCACAGAACTCCCTGGTATATCTAGGGGATGTTCCACTTCTCTTCAGACCACAAGTCTATTAATTCATGGACACAAAACTCACCCAGGGAATTTTGCTAGTATTATTTAGAGTTTCATTCTTTTTTCTTAGACGAACAACTTTAGCCTCAAATTATCTTTTTCAATTCCCTTACACTTATCTTACTCGTGTGTTTTCTATGAGACATTCAGGGCCAGAGTCTGGCAGCAATTTTCTCCAAGTTTAAGTGTGGAGTCATGACAAGTTCCCATACATTTGGAATAGCTTTAGGGGTGCTTCTGGGAAGAGGAGGTTACTGAGGACTTGAATGTGTTAAGCCCAGGAGGATTCCTTGTGTGTTGGGAGGGGCAGTTGGTATTCAGAGACACTTGGCCTCACTTCTGCGGTTAGAGTTGATGTAGGTGGGGCCTTGAGGGCCAGAGTCAGAAGAAAAAAAAAGTCACACACAGGGTGGGCCAGAGACCATACATAAAGATTGTTTCTCCCCAACAATTTCTGATATCAAGTGGAAAATGTTGCCCTCCTAAAAACGTGGGTCATTGAAGTCTTATGTTTGTGCATTGTGCTCTGTCCCCCTTCCGTAGACTGCCTGAACATCCTGTCCTTTGAGATTCTAAGGGTTCCCTCATTCCCAAGCCTCTTATACAGAGAGAAATATGAATAAACTACAAATATAAAAACTGAGAACCCAGTCCCACCGACCTGGGAATCAGACAATATTGAGAGTTTGCTCTCCAAGTCATCCTGCAGGCAGTTTACCTGCTGGCAGGAAAAACTGCAAATGAAGCATGACTTCAAATGTTGGGTTCTTATGCTACTTTAGTACTCCCAGGGAAGGGAAAATATGTTCCATTTCTCCCTAGACCACAGGTTTTCCATAGTCCTTAGGACATCAAGCATCCTTGGGAATTGTGCCAGTCACCTAATTCACAGCTTTATTCCATTATCTGAGACAATGATTTTGGACCAAAGTTCATCCTTTCCAATTCCCTTCATCTTTTTCTAACCAGGTTTTCCATGAGGGACTGAGGTTCTGAGCCTGGAAATATTTCTCTCTGCTTCTATTCGTGGAGTTCAGCTACGTTTCACTATATTCAGGAAACTTAAGCAATGGGTTCTCCATGGGCTCACCTGTGAGATCTTCTTGGCAAGAGAAAGCAAAAAACCTCGGAAAGGAACAATTGTTAATGGCAGGGAGTCATCCTCACTTTTGTGCAAGGGGAGATGGGGATCAGAGGACAGATTCAGGAACCACTTGCCTTTCAGTCTGAGACTGCCCAGCATTCTCAACCAGCTAACACATGGAGATTCCTAAAAACATATTGACCTCCTTTACTGAGACCTCTGTGCATGGCAGGCTTCTGTTGGCCTAAGCGGGATTGGTTAGCCTCATCCCTCTTACCACTGGGACGTTCCTGCATTCTGAGAAGATCAACTTTGAGCATGAGCACTTCTCTTCCCCGAAGGTCAGGGCAGAGAGTCCATTCAAGGACTCTGGGACCAGAACCTAATTCCACAGACATTGCCAGCCGGCACAAAGAAGCCAACATTCAGATAGATCATGAATGCCTCTACTCACTGAATGGAAGAGTAAGGCAAGAGCCAGAAGCCTTCCTGTCCCATCTAGGTCAGGATGCAGTGTTCTTGTGGCTGGTGCTTCCATTCATCCCAACCCGCCAGGGATTTCCTTCTGACTCTCAGAACACCAAGCTTGCCTGGGAAGCGATGCTCATGTTAGAACTCTCAACTTCATTCCAATTTTACCTCAAAGTGAACCATATTGCCTTCCTGATGTTTCTTCTGATTTAAAATCTTTACTATTGTTACTATTGTGAAGAATATCTGTGTATATACCAAGGACTTGAGCAAGGTAAAGTCAGAGGGCAATTTTACAAGCAGACTTTCCTATGGTAAGGGGTCACAGATTACTGCAGGCCTAGCTATTGTCAAGTTAAGGTTACTTTTACATGTAGCAAAACATTTACTTTAAGAAAATAGGAGGTCCTGGAACATTTTTCACTGTCAGCCCCAAGTGTTTGTCAATGGGCTGTAGATGACAAGGAAGTTAAATTTTGTTTCCATTGTTTGTTTTTTGAGAGGGTGGAGAGAGAGGGAGTCAGAGAGAGAGAGGTGGGGGAGCATATAGGCCAACAAGAAGGGGAGAGAGAGAGAGAGGGAGACAAAGATTCTGATGCAGGCTCCAGGCTCCGACTGTTAGCACAGAGCCACTCTTGGGCTGGAACTCAGAAACTTTGAGATCTTGGCCTGAGTTAAAGTCCAAGGCTTAAGGGACTCAGCTAGCCAGGCACCCCAGGTAATGCAGTTTTAGTTGCCATTTCTTTCTTGCCTTTGTTCCTCACATCACTCCGGAGGTCAGGTCTCTTC
>NW_026463987.1:0-39492 GCF_027475565.1 Acinonyx jubatus
GGGGCCTTGAGCTGGGGAAGAACTCAGTGGGCTCTGTGATACACTGGAGAGCAAGCAAGGCATGTGGCCACTCTTCAGTGCCCCTAGTGCCTACGAGGTCTGGAGCGGGGTGCCTCGCATCCACAGTGGGCCCACAGGGCCCCTTCCCGCTAGAGGCTCTTTCCCCTTCAGTCCCCGGACTTGTCCGTTGGTTTCTCTTTCCGTCTGCCTCAATCTAGTCTCCTTCTCAGAACTCATAATAAGGATCATGACTGGCACACTCAGTCGTACTTCAGTTGAAATGCCGTTATTTCTGTTACTGCTCACAATTCCGTAGGAACGCTCAGGCTTTTGGTTCCCTGGGCATGGAAATTTGTAGAAACTGTCCAACAGTGGTCTGATTTGAATGTTCCTATGTTTGAAGTGTATAAAAGTGTTTTATAATAACTTGGATAGTTGCCACCTGGCCGTGTGCAATTTGATACTGAAAGTAGACCTTTTGCTCCTGGAACCATGCTGGGAAAATTCTGTCCCTTAGATGTTGCTGATGTGTTTTCTTTCACATCCTTATACTTTCTGTAATGAAAACACTAAGATTCGTGGTAATGCCTTCTGGTTCTCCCACCCCACTGCTCCCCGAAATGTGTATTTTTGTAAGTTCAGAGGTAACAAAAAGTGTGGGTTGGCTGCTTTCTGCGTGGAGCCTGCTTTGGGTCGTCTTCCTCCTTTCTCTCTGCCCCTTTCTCCTCATACACACTCATTCTCTCTCTCTCTCTCTCTCTCAAACTCTAAAAACAGGGGCGACTGGGTGGCTCAGTCAGTGAAGCATCTGAGTCTTGGTTTCGGCACAGGTCATGTTCTCACACTTGGTGAATGTGAGCCTTGCATTGGGCGCAGAGCTGACAGTGGGGAGTTTGCTTAGGATTCTCTCTCCCCCTAACTCTCTGCTCCTGCTCCACTCTTGCTGTTTCTGTCTCTTTCAAAAATGAAAAAAAAACCATAAAAAATAAATAAACAAACCAATTAGCTATTGAGGAACCAATAATTTCACAGAGATGAGGAGTTTGGGTTCTTTCATTTTTGCTATTTGACACTGATAGTCTTCAGAAATATTTTTGACATCATAATACGTCTGGCTGCAGCCTGGGAATAGAGCCTGTAAGTTGTGTTTTGGGGGTAGCCGGACATCTCACTGCAATCCAGGGCCCTGTGCTCTGGGGGAATGTTTCAGTTATTTATTTGAAAAGACACAAAACTTTCCATTCTCCTACTACAAAACCAGGACTGATGTACTCCCACACCACTACTTAAGACTGTCGTCATTGCCATAAGAACGAACCCATGCTTGTGAGGAGAACAGGGCAAGGGCAAGGGTGCTGTGGGACTGTCCCGGCGTGTGGCACTGTCTGCAGCTCAAAGTCTATTTGGAAAACGAAAAGGTAGTATCTTCTATGGCAGGAAGGCGATTTCACATAGACAGTGGAGCAGGCCCAGGCAGCCCAGGACTCTGCTGACTTGTGCCCGGTCAGGGTCCTGGCACAAGTGTGGCCCTGTCTCCCTTTACCCTCTGGGGCTGCCTTCTGGGCAAGGGGCCCGATGGCTGTCAGGAATGTGGGTAAATACCTGTAAACAAAATTGCAGAGCGAGGTCATTTTAAAGGGCTGGTAACTTTAGTATACACTTTTGTTTTTTAATTTCCAATCAGTCTTGATTTCTGGATGATGACAAAACTTTAGGAAGGCACCTTCTTGGAGAAAACAATGTAGACCAAAGGACATTTGTGACTTAGCTGCTGGGTCAGCAGAGACTCTCCCTGCAGACTTCTGGTTCACTTCCTCTCTGTCCTCTATGCAGCGAAAGAAGATGCAGCTGGTCGTCGGTCCGTGACATGCTGACCTGCCCCAGCCCCTCGGCGACGGCACCACTGGAGGCTCTTTGACTGGAATGTGAACAATGGTGGAGAATGGCCGACTTCGTATGTAACAAAGCTGTGGCCTGCTCAGGCTTCAATGATCTAAGATGACTCCTAACTTCTGCTTATCTGCTTGAATATTAGTGTGCTCTTCCACCTACTACAGCTAGGCATCGTGGGTGTCCTCAGTGCGTGGGCTCTATCAGAGCCTAGTCCTGGTGGCCTGGGCAGCTTGCCTGGAGTGACCCACAGAACCTGGGAGCTGGGGCCATGGCAAGCCTGGGTGGGGGGGACCTGGGCACGTCCTCCCCCCACCCCTGCCCCACACCCACCCTGAACAACCTGGCACCACAACACTCAGAAGACCAATCAGGAAGCACTGGGCTCCCACCGCGGGGCAGGGTGCTGGATGTGCACCCAGGGGGAAGGCGCGAGTCCCTGGAAATAATGTAGTGCAACTCTAATAAAGGTCTTACCGTTCTTACGGAAATCAACGTTTTACATTTCTTTTTTGAACAAGTTTCAAGAGTGGACCTCATTCTCCATTTGTAGATTTTCCTTAAGTGTTTTATGTTTATTTACTACTGAGAGACAGAGAGACAGAGCATGAGCATGGGAGGGGCAGAGACAGGAGAAGACACAGATTCCGAAGCAGCCCTCACGAGGCCACCTCCGGAGGCTCTGGCACAAGATCCCTCATAGCTCAGGCGACTCTGGGATGGTTCCTTCCCTCCCCGCCACAGAGAGCTTATGGCCATTGGGTCAAGGGATGGACGCCCTGACCCGTGGGCCTTGTGTGGAGGGCACAGCTGACAATCGCTGGGATTTCCTCTTCCTGTACTGTCTCTCCCGCCAGGGCCGATCGTTTACTACTGTGAAGGATACATAGTTTCTTTCTGTGGAGTAAGACTTCCCTTCTCCTTTCTGTCAGGGCATAGTTAGGTCATTCTGTGTCTTCCTGTTCAGAACCGTTGCTGGCTGATCTTTAGTTTCTGCACTTCCTAGTCCGTAGTGTGAAGTGTGAGGTTTGGAACAACAAAGTGCTTCCCTGCGTTTTACATCTAAGATTCTGTTTTTTTCCCCACCAAAGCTGGGCAAGCCTTCGGCATCTGAGAGTTTCTGGAAACAGACCAATTCCCCACAGGTACGTTAGGTTGCACATGGTTTATTAAAACTCGATTTGGTGAATCTAATTATTCTTAAAAAAGAAATGTCAGTTGAGAAACAGACCACGCACCGAGCAGATGTCCGAGGGGTGTGGCCTCTCTGAGAACACGCGCTAGCCATCCTTGGCTGTGCTCGCCCCATACTGAATGTTCCGGGGCTTGCAGGTCTTTCCACAGACCCGCCAGGTCCCACCGAATACCCTTGACGCTCCTACCGCTACACGCTCCTCCTTGAGGCCACTCTACCCTCCTCACTGCTGCCCTTAAGGTCCTTTCTTGTGTGTCACGTCGAGTGTTCTGAATGTAATCGTGACTTCGCACTTTCCTCCTCGCCTTTTGCTGGCCGAGTCCTGCCACCTCCCAGGTGGGTGCTCCGCGGTACCGGGAGGGGTCTGTCCCCAAGGCCCCTGCAGAGGGGCAGCAGGCGCATGCCCAGGAGGGGTTGTTGCCTCCTTCCTGATGATGTGGCTTCACTTGATGGTGTTTCTCAACGTCTCTGACGTTCTGCTTTCTCTTACCCCCCTGTCGCTTGAGTCCTCGGTGGGAAGAAGTAGCGTGGATTCTGCTGATTCTCCTCCTTGTCTTCCTGCGACACCTTTCCCAGTCCTGACTTGAGGCCAGTGCTGTGTCCACACCACCCGGTGGGTGGGCAGATTTCAGCGGGAGCAGGGAGGCTCCATCCTGCCCGGCTTCGGTGCTTGCTGGCCCCCGTGCCCTGTCCCTTCTCACTGTATCTTACCTGACTCCTCTTTTTAAGAACATTCATCCGTGTACTCCCCAGCCCCCTCCCCAGGGAGTCCAGGGTGGTCTCCAGGTCCTCCACGTAGCTGCACTTACAAAGACTGCTTTTCCAAATAAAGTCACATGCACAGGTTCCAGAGATTTGGACATAGGTGGGACCACCTCCCCAGTCCACGTGTTTCTGGAGAAGGCCTCCTCTGTCTGGTCCTACCCCGGAGGCATCAGGGTGGGGAGGACGGGTCCAACCCTTCCACAGGGAAGAGGACTCTTGGGTCACACGACAGGCCCTAGAGTGTCCAGGACGAAAGAGGAAGATGGAAAATAGTCAAGAGGACCTCTGGCATGCATCAGGATTACTGCCGGTTGATGTTCTCACTCGAGTGTGCTGAGCCTCTTCTAGCCACAAGCATGGGTGTGCCTGGTGGGGGTGAGTGTTCTCTGCTTTGGTAGAAGGCACTTTCAGGGACCCCTGAGACAGGAACCACTCTGGAAAGGCCCTAGGACATGCAGGGGAGACAGCGATGCAAGAGGAAACCATCCTGCCCACACGTGAGAGGAAGCAGCATCAGGCCTGGAAGCCAGGATGCCAGCCAGGCTGGGCTGTGGTGAGGGCCAGGTGCAGGGAGGCCTGTGTCCCACTGTGCCGCCTCCAAGGCCTCCGTCCGCTGTGAGCCATGGGCATGGGGGCCGCCCACAGGGTTTCGGGGCACACACACCAGAGCACATCCAGCAGTTAGAGGGTAGGTCAGCCTCTCCTGCGCAAATGGTGGCTGCCGTCCCACTTGCTTGGATTGTTTTCAGTGCGTCCGGCCAGCCATCCTTAGAGGAGGCGAACAGAACCTTTCTCCACCGGTGCTGAGGGGAGGCCCACAGCCTAGCCTCCGTGCTTCAGGGCCATGGCTCTGGTTTTCAGGCCAGGATGCTCTCGGAAAATTAAGTAAAAGCTATTTGTAAACATTTTCAGGAGAATAATAATGTCAGTTAATTTAACATTTTTTAATTAGGGTAGCCTGGGTGGCTCAGTTGGTTGAGCGTCTGACTCTTGACCTCGGCTCAGGTCACGATCTCATGGTTTGTGGGTTTGAGGCCCGCATCGAGCCCTGGGCTGGCAGCACAGACCCTGCTTGGGATTCTCTCTCTCCCCTCCCGGACTCACGCATGTACTCTGTCTCACAATAAGGTTATAAAAATAAAGTTACAAAAATAAAAAAATTTTTCACTCGTAATTAAAGCAGTGAGTAAGGCATTGTCACATTGCAAAAATAGAGGGCTAAAATTGTCTTAGTCTCCAACATCTTATTTTCTTTTTTATTTACGTTAATTTTTAAACTTTAAAAATGATATCTTTTGAGAGAGAGGGAGAGGGGAGGAGGGTCAGAGAGAGAGGGAGAGAGAGTCCCAAGCAGGCCCTCCAATGTCAGCACAAACCTGATGTGGGAACTTTTTCACCAACAGAGAGATCATGATCTGAGCTGAAATCGAGCCACCCAGGTACTCCTAATTTCGATTTATTTTTAAAGATGTTAAGGAACTTCTGCACAGACCCACGACCCAGGTATCAAGAGTTGTATACTCCCCTGACTGTGGCAGCTGAGTGACCCTGGTTTTTGTTTCTTTTAAATTTTTTAATGGTTATTTATTGTTGAGAGGGAGAGAGAGACACACACAGAGTGCAACTGGGGGAGGGGAAGAGAGTCAGGGAGACACAGAATCCGAAAAAGGCTCCATGCTCTGAGCTGTCACCAAACAGCCCGACCTAGGGCTTCAACTCATGAATCGTGAGATCATGACCTGAGTCGAAGTTGGACACTCAGCCAAGTGAGCCACCGAGGTGCTCCTGTTTTTCATGTTTTGCTCAAAGTGACACCACACTCATTATTTCAAGGAAAACTGCGGCTGAATTGCCCCCACCCTGGTTCTTACTCCCCTCCCTTCCCCATGCGATAGTCTTCGGATCGTTTTGTCCCGTTACTTACCTGCTAACTCATGTGTGCTCAGTGTGAGCCCTGGCACATCCACTTCAGATTTACCCAGTGGCATCTAGGTAATAAAGCGATATGTATCGCTCAGCCACGTGGATTGCAAGGAGGACAACAGAAAGGGCTCACGGTGCCACCTTATGCCCCGGGATTTACACGTGAATCCACCCACCCTCTGGGAATTCGACGCCCTGGGTTAGGTCGGGGTATGCATTAATGATTAAGTGACCATGTGGGTTGATACTGGTGGAAGATGGGTGATGGATTCATGAGGGTTTACTGTACATCTTCCTTTGGCATTTGTGCAGAAGTTTCTAGAATAGAAAACGTTAGTAGCTGTTTAGGGATCCCCTCCATGCGATAGATGGTCTCAGCCTGGAACGACTGCTCCCTGGCCCTCACTTTGGAACGTAAGGTAGCCCGGGTTCAAACTTTGAGCTGCACCGGCAGCGGAGACACGTCTCCCATCACAAATCAGCGTGCAAGTCCTACACGTCACGATTCCATCTTGACCTTGCTTTCACATTCTGATTCGTGTGACATCAAGATGCTTCCTACAAGTGGTGACGTCTTAGACCTGCTGAAACGTGGCCTATGATGACATCAAAGTCGCGATGGGAGGTAGTTGCTTGTCTCCAACTCCCTTTGAGAGGTAGAGTCTAAGGCCTCCCCTTGAGCCTGGGCCGTCCTCGGTGACATGCTTGACCACATGGATGTGTAGATGGGATGCTCGGGGAACCTGTGGTTCTTGAGTGTGACAGAGTTGCTCACAGATGTAAGCGGTGCGTGCTTGGCACTGGCTGGTTTCTAGGGGAAGAGAGGACTTGATTTCTCTACTCTGTAATTCGTAACAATGCAGTGCCTGTCGAGGTTGGTGTATCATTTGTGGGAGTCGGTGGGGAGTCGGTGGCTTGATGAATTGGTGTCTTGGTCTCTCTGCAGTCACAGTGACCGTTCATGAGAAGTGCAGCTGGCTTCTCCCTTGCTCCCCGAGTCACCCTGCTCTAATCCAGACAGCAGTCCCTGTGCTGTGCTTGTCTCTCAGCTGCATCACGGTCCCTTCAGAGAGGTTTCCTTGGGTTATTTATATATTTTTTCATGTCTATTTATTTTTGAGAGAGGGAGATAGGATGTGAGAAGGGGAGGAGCAGAGAGAGAGGGAGACACAGAATCAGAAGCAGGCTTCAGGCTCCCAGCTTACATCCCAGAGGTGGACGCAGGGCTCGAACCCACAAACCTCGAGATCATGCCCTGAGTCGAAAGTTGGATGCTTAATCTGGTTAGTCACGCAGGTGGCCCTGGTTAGAGGGTTGGATGCTTAATCTGGTAAGTCACGCAGGTGGCCCTGGTTAGATGGTTGGATGCTTAATCTGGTAAGTCACGCAGGTGTTGTGTGTGGGGGGGTGGGGTGGGTGGGTGTGTGTGGATGTGTGTGTTTGCATGTGTGAGTATGTGTTTAACTCACAGTAATAGATTTTTTTCACTTGTAGCAAAGTCCTCATTTACAAGGAACAAACACAGGAGGCCATGAGAAGATGTATGCTGGCAGGTTGCAGCAGTGATTTCTGTTGGCACGAAGAGAAAACTTTATGCAGCTATAAATCTTTGGAACCTTGTCATTTTCTGTATTTTCTCAATGTGTCTGAAACCGGTTGAGCTATTTGGTTAGTCAAATGCACTTCCTCCTTCCCTCCTTCGGATTTCTTCACAAAGCCGTGTGAAGTGTGGGAGGATGTCCTGGAGTCCTGAAAAGGTCTGCACGCCTGACGACTTGCCCTGGCGGCAGACGTCGTCCTGACGTTTTTACTCTTCATCGTGTTACCCACGGATCCCTCCAGATGCCTGGGATTTCCTCAGTGGATCGCTGGGTTTCAGAGAGAGACCTGTGAGCAGCCTCTCACCTTCCGCCAGGAAGAAAGGTCTGTGCCTTATCAAAATGAATGAAATCTCGCCATTTGCAGTTACATGCATGGAACTGGAGGATATTACGCTAAGTGAAATTAGTCAGTCAGAGAAAGACAAAAATCATATGACTTCACTCATATGAGGACTTTAAGAGACAGAAGGGATGAACATATGGGAAGGGAAACAAAAATAATATAAAAACAGGGAAGGGGACAAAACAGAAGAGACTCATAAATATGAAGAACAAACTGAGGGTTACTGGAGGGGTTGTGAGAGGGGGGATGGGCTAAATGGGTAAGGGGCACTAAAGAATCTACTCCTGAAATCATTGTTGCACTATATGCTAACCAATTTGGAGCTAAATTATAAAAAAACAACAACAGAAAAACAGAAAATTAAAACAAAAAAGAAAAGTCTGTGCCTTGTCACCATGGTATTCCTTCCCCTCGGACCGCAGCGGTGAGTCCCTGGGCAAGGATGGGGTGGGGATTCTCCCTTTGGGTGTGCGGAGATCAGGTCAGGATAGAAATTTTTTCTGGGAGGATGTTTTGTTGTTTATAAGGTAAAGTCAAGAGGGCGCCCGGCTGGCTCTGTTGGAACAGCATGTGACTCTTGATCTCGGGGTCACAGGGTCGTGAGATTGAGCCCCACGTTAGGTGTAGAGATTACCTATAAATCAATCAATCAGTCAATCAATCAATCGATCAATCGGTATAAATGAATAACATTTAAAAAATCCAGCTCAGTTTCCAGTGTTGCCTGTGGTTTTCAAAGAGAACTCAGGAGCTGGGGAGCAGGAGCATATGGACCGTGGGCATGGCTGCCAGGCAGGATGTGAGGAATCAGGCACAGGTGCTCACCCTGCCCTCTGATGAAGCTGGCTTCCAGAAGGACCAGGAATGGTGTGGCCTTGCCGAGTTTTCCTGATGAGTCTAGAACAACAGGCAAAGCCCTCTTTCACCTTCACCTTCCGGGAGATTTAGCCTCACCGGCCCTCCCCAGAGACCCTGTCCTTCCGTGTGACAGTTTCCCCTGGTCCGAACTGCAGGCAGCTGAAGTCGTGCATGCAGTTGGGTGGCCTCTTTCCAGCTCGGGGCCATGGGGCACACTTGGCTGGAGAGGCAGAGACTGTGTACAAATCACACAACTTTCGTTCTGCCATTGTTTCGTTTGTGAATGGGCGCCCCGGCGAGACACTGCCTGGTTTCCCCTCCCAGGACTGAGATTTGAGTCTGATGTTTAAAACTGCGTCCACAGTAGATTGCATCTGGGAAATTCGTGCCAGGCTTAGGATACCTAGAGAGAGGGGAGCGAGATTTGAGGTGGCCTTGAAGGGACAGTGTGGATCCTGCCTTACCTGCTAGCAAACTGTTGCCCTTTCAGGGCACAGTGACAGGGGTCGCATCTGGGCACTTGAGAGCTGTGCCCTGATTTGCCCCTCGCTGCCATCCCGGATTTGGACTTGAGACCCAGTAGAGCTGGAGGGGGTGGGTCCACACAGGCTTTTGTTCTGGCTGAATTCAAGCCACAGGAGCACCCAGTGTGGCAACCCAAAGAGCACCCACTGGGTGTCCCCAGTTCAGACACATGGGTGGAGTTTCCCCTTGATCGACTTAAAATGGTGTTTCATTTGCTTCCTGGCCCTGGTGAAATTTTACTAGTACTGGTGTGGAAAACGAGTCGGGTCTCATACATAGTTTTCTCTTGAAACCTGTAAAAGTTCGAGTTTACATTTGCGGGTGGGAAAAGTCTTGTCCTGTTCAGGTGTGAGTCTGCTGCCCTTGGTCTCGGTGCCAGATGGACCCTTCTAGCACTGATGTGCTGGAGGTGGAGGGGACAGCACATCCTCTGAGATTCCCAGTAGGAGAAAAGTCCACATTGTACCAGCCAGATATTTCCCCCGCGAGGTGTGAAGCAGCCCTCCAAGAAATCACTTGAAAAAATGGACACAATTGTCAGAGCCTGAGTTAGGGATGTCACTATTACCCTTCCAGGAAGTACTTGAAATCGAAATGATTCCTGTTGTTTCTTTGAAGTGAGAAAGTCCACGGAACCTAGGAATCGCTCACGTTGTTGGGCTCCTTCATGTTTGGACAACACTGGTGTCATGCCTTAGTGAAGGCATGTTTTCTTTCTTACTTGCTTGCTTTCTTGCTTTCTTTTCTTTATTGATGCTTATTAATGAGAGAGAGAGAGAGAGAGAGAGAGAGAGAGAGAGAGAGCGCCACAACGGGGGAGGGGCAGGGAGCTAGGGAGACAGAGGATCCAAAGTGGGTTCTGCACTGACAGCACAGACCCAATGTGGGACTGGGACTCACGAGCGGCAATATAATGACCTCAGCCAAAGTCAGACGCTTAACAGACTGAGGCCCCCAGGTGCCCCTGGAAGGGTGTATTCTTAATGGATGACTTAAATGCATGGGTGACTTTTTGTTTTCCAGAACATTTTCTCAATTGAATTGAAGCCGGAATGTTTCTGATGGTCTAAGACGCCCTTTGAGAGCAGTGTTAGAAATCCCACATGATGTTTCTTTTGTGTCTGATGTAGTCATTCCCGCACGGGGCTGTGGGTGGGCATTTGGTGGCCCGGCTGCCCAGCCCCCCCAAGCTGAGAGCTGTCACACTGTGGCCAGAGAGCTTGTTGGGTGGCCTCTGAGAACCGTTCTCCCAGGCGTCCCTGACCCCGGGCCCTGCTCTTTCACATGTGGAATCTTAGGAAGGCCACACCATGTCCATTCCCCAGGATGAGGGGGTGCTGATGAGACCCATGGGAGACTGACCCTATTTTGTGGTATGAGTCACCGGTGTCCTTCTGTCTCCCTTTTCCCAAAGGTGATTTTCCTCTTGTTTTCATTTGGGTTGTCTGTGTTTCTTACAATCCCCTGTGTGGGCTTCACTCCTCATTGACTACACTTTTCTGAATGATGTAAGTGGCAAAGAGCAGAGATGGGGGCCAAGACCGTGAAAGTTTCTGGGCACCGTGAGCACATCAAGGAAGAGACTATCTTCATGCTGGTGTGAAATTGGTCTTTTGAAAGGCAGAGACACAGACCAGGGGGACACAGCTTTCCTGTGAACCCACACTGGCACGACTTGGTCTGTCTTGGGAGCTGATGTTCCCACAACACGTGACTCCATGCTTCTATACATGTGTTTGCATAGGTACGTGGTGGCTTAGAATCTCCCATCACAAACAGTTCCTGTATTGATGATTCTAGCATCTTGTCTTCAAGAGCGGAGATTTCATCAAGGGACTCGGTCACCTACCCTCTCTGCAAGTGGGCGTTCCTGCCACACACCATGTCTTTGAATACTTTCGACCTTAAACTCCCCTCCACGACTCTAATTTTCCTGCTTTGTCACTGCGCATGGGGTATACTGGGGAGCTGCTTTCTAAGTCCCATATTCTCATGAAAAGCCCCAAATAGGAGAGCCGAGGGATTGTCCCGTGGGAGAGCGGGCCCTGCACGTGACTCGGCATGGCCTTATGCTGCCACCTCTCCCGGTGGTGTTTCCTAGTCAGGAAGTGTAGGTAAAAGGAACCTTGAAACTGTGCTCAGAGTTTTCTTTAGGATGCACCGGCTTCCGATTGGACCTTCCCGTCCCTACTGTGAGGGACCATCCCTCTGATCTGTTTGGGTCACCTGCGGTGCTTGACTTCCTCGGCCCCAATATCTTTCAGGAAAATGAAGCTGTTCTTGGCTGAGGCAGAGCCAGGAAATCATCCCCAAAAGAGGTGAAGTCTGTAGTGTGGGTATGTTAGACACAGTGTATGTTCCTCCCTGACTTGTTGAGCCCACAGCTTCCACAGAAGCCACGTGAGGATGTCGAGGCCCTGGGAGCCGACTCCCGAGCCGGTGAAGTCACCATTGCTCTCATCGTCGTTTCTGTTCCCGTGGCTTTGAAACATGCTGGATGTTGGGAGAACCCCTGGGACAGTTGTGGGCACCCTGTGGCCGTTCCAGGTGTTGGAGCCGGTTCTACCCCCATCACCATTCCCAAGGACACTGGGCAGTGGCCAGGGCTGGTTTGCTTTTTAGCTATACTCTGGGATTGCCATCCAGATGTGTGGACGTGGTGACCCCTGGACAGCCCTGTGGGGTGGCCTTTGTGCCATTTTGTGGTCCCCTGATTGTGACAGCTCTAAAGGCTTCTTGACCTGCCATATTTTGACCACAGCTTGTGATCTGCTTCACTATTCCCGGTGTTAAATGTAGAAAGGGGCTTTAGATGATAAATTCTGATAGTGTCTTGTGTCACCTTCGAATGTGTAAGAATATGTGAAAGCAGTAGTACTTCAAGTAAAGAGATGCTGTCTAAACGTTTTGCCTCACTGTCTTTGACTAGCGTCCTCAGAGTCTCTGCGATGTGGGATTGTTGACTTGGTTTCCACCTCTGCTATGAGCTGAGGCTTGCAAAAGTGCTTCTCCTAATCCCACTACCTGATGAAAGAGAACCTTTTCTCCATATGAATATAGCAAATTCCATTTTAGGTCAGCTACTCTTGGATTTGGGATGACTCACTGGCCCGGAGCACATTAGTTTCTGTTTTCCCTGTAAACTTGACTCTGAGCTCTACTGACAAGATGGGCCTGGCAGACTAAGGGGAGACTGGCAAAGGCAGGGACTGGGGGTGTGGAGGAATGGGGCCTAGTGGTGTAGAGATCCCACCACGTGACCTCACGTGTCATCTTAGAAGGCACCGACGCCCTCCCACCATTCCCAGTTCTGTCTCTTCTCTTCTCTTCTCTTCTCTTCTCTTCGCTTCGCTTCGCTTCCCTTCCCTTCCCTTCCCTTCCCTTCTTTCCCTTCAAGCATACACAAGTTGAGAGAGAATGATTTTTAAGAACACCAGACCCTCAAGGAAAAGAGCTTGAAAGAGGAACAAAAGCCTCTCATGGTTATGGCAGGATGTTTGGCATGTGGTAGGACCGGATGGACAAGGTCGGTGTTCGCCGAATATCCCAGTTCACTGTGGGCACAGAGTAGGCGAAGTAGGGGCTCAGACTTCTTGCAGAAGAGCTTTGAGTCCATGCGGTGAAGGTGAGATCCTCCTCTGTTGACTGACTTTTCTCATGAGGTGTTCCTGCGTTTTAGAAGCTCTTTTAGGATTCTCATGTGTGCCGGGGTGTGGGCAATGTGGCAGAAGGCCTTACTGGGGGCAGTGGGGGGGGCTCTGGGTGGAGGACAGAAGCCCAGAAGCATCTTGAGTGTGGGTGTTGGTGTCCCTGCTGCCCCCAGTTCACCACGAGCCTAATCTGAGCCAGTCTGTAGACCAGAACCAGATCAGCGACTCTCCTTCACGGAGCAGGCGAGCCTTCAGCCAGCTGGCACCAGAACCAGATCTGGGGCTGTCCTTCAGTGCGCGGGCGATGCTTCAGCCACCAGGTGCTTTGCTGTCCTTCAGGCATTGACGACCTTGACAGAACAGTCCAACATGGCCCTCTGTGTAGAGTCACTTCCCGTGAGTCCGGGAGAGAGCACTCTCTGAGGACAGTGGGCGACCTTCCTCTGCCATCCAGCTATAGGGTTCAGCATGGTTGACTGCACACATCAGCCTTTGGTGGCACTTTGCATCCTCTGTCCTGAGACACCCGGAGCTCGGCCGCTCTATTCCACGCCCCATGCAAGAGACTACGGTGTAGTGGGGTGGTGTGTTACATGTTTCTCCAGGGAGGTACCTGTGTACATTCTGCAGACCTCCCTGTAGAGGTGAATTTCCCAGTTTGAGCAGTGTCTCTTATTCTGACCCAACAGATGTCTGCCTCTGCTCTGCATAGACGGGAAGCCATCAGCTGATACGGAATTTCTGGTCTATAATTCTAACGTGTCCCTTGTAATTCCAGATGCTGCTCAGATCGGGTTCAGTGTTGAGCCAAGTGCAGAACTGCACCATTGGGTCACAGTGAGCCACGCTGAACTGTGTTCACACAGAGCAGATATTTGGGGGGTCGTAGGGGCACCGCACACCAGGTCTGGAATTTGCCTACGCTGGGGTTGGACCACGAGTGAGCTACAGGAAACAGACAGGGACGTTTCCTGGTGTGACTGTCATTCCCGGAGATATCTAGACGGGCAGAGTGGGGAGTGGAATCGTCTTTGGATTCTACAAAGTTGCCTGGTTGCCTTTTGCAGTACAGACAACCCGTCACCCCCGTGTGCTTCGGACAGTGAGAGAAGCAGGTAGAGGCCTTTCCTTCCTGAAACAAAGCCTGTGCCCATGGGGTTGTAGGGATTTGAAGCGGAGAGAAATTCATGGTCTGTCTGCGTCTCTAGCTCTGGGTTGGCAAAATGACACAGTGGGGCAAACAACGAATCTATCGAGGAGAAGCTTGATGGCAGTAACAACAAAGCTGTCACTGCTGGCTTCTCTGCTTCTGTTGTCCTCTCAACACCTTGGGCTCTGGCCTTACTAGGCCCCGAAGCTTCCCTGAGGAGCCCTCCTTCCCGCCAGCCTGTCTGCAGCTGCCTTTCCCCTGTGTCTTCTGCCTGTGGTCCTTCACTCACCCTGGACATTACTGTATTTCCGTGGAGGCTCTCTGGGGCTGGGACCTGTCCTCCTTACCTCGTGCCTGGCCTGGCACCGTGCAGGCGCTCAGCGATATCTCATGAGTTACCAGCCGGTGCAGTGACGGTACCCAGACAGCTGACGGAAATGCCCAGGTGTCTACACCTGGTATAGTGGGGAGACTGCCCTTAACAGATGAATTTGGTGGGGTGCTGCCATGGGCTCACAGCCCCTCTCTCCGTGCCTCCCTACACCTGTAGGCAAGCTTGGCTTCCAGCTCTTCCAGATTGGACCAACTTGTCAGAAATCTAGGTGGCTCAGTCTATTATGTGTCTGACTCCTGGTTTCGGCTCAGGTCATGGTCTCACGGTTCCTGGGTTCGAGCACTGCATCGGGCTGTCTACTGTCAGTGCAGAGCCTCCTAGGGATTCTCTCTCTCTCTCTCAATATCTCTGCCCTCCCTGAAATGCTCTGTCTTTGTCTCACTCAAAATAAAAAATAAAGATAAAAAAATGAGGCTCAAAAACGCATAACTCTGAAGTAATTTGTAACCTGTCCTCTCTGAGTTGGAAAGAGCCCTGAGATCCCTGTGTTAAGATTTGAGGAGAATGTGATGGAGCCTTGGAGAGCAAAACTCTGCTCAGGCAGGCACGTGTTTGCATGAGTGTGGCCTGGGCAGGTGTGGTAGCCGCCAGGCCCCAGTCTGCACTGCTGTCTGGCATCCTGCCCTTGTCTGCAGGTGAGCCAGTGAGGCGGACCTCATTCCTGCTCTCGCTCCTGGGCTCGTTCCTGGCCTTGGCCCAACCCCCTGCCTGGAGCATGAGACTAGGCTTTCAGACCACGTCCTGCCCGGTGCTGATGCCTAGTTATAGGCATGATTTTCTCAGTTGGATCAACCTGTTTTGATTAAAAAAAAAAAAACTTGGACAAATTGCCACTCTGCATCTCTGGCAGTACTCTTAGAGAAACTCTCTTACAACTTCTTTCTGCTAAGTTTTGTGCTGGGGAGTCCCTTCCGCAGGCTGTCCTCCAGAGGAGCTTTGTCAGCACTTTTGAGTGGACGCCTGGAGGCTGTGGGAGGCCAGTGTGCCTCAGGTCTCCAGGCAGGATGGACATCAGAGCAGAGCCGGGGAGGGGAGAGAGTGGCAGGGCTCCGAAGTTTGGAATAAACCTCGCCGCTCTCTCCCATGGACTGTGCTGAGAAGGGCCTCCTGATTTCCTCTTCATCCCGGCTCCTCCTGACCCAGGTATCTTGTAGGGCCCTGGAGAGACCAGGTGGAGGGGTGTCTATGCGCCGTGTCCCAGGCAGTAAGAGGGAAGGTTCAGATGCCCGCACTGGGTCACACGTCTGGGCCGTCCACACTGGGGACAGAGCCTGGTGCTGGGAGGCCAGGCAGGGCCGGGGGCTGCCTGGGCGCTCGGTAGTCCATATTTTCAGCTTTGGAGGATGTGGCACACCTGGCATTTACTGAATTTGGTGGGCAGATCTCAGAAACGGGCTCATATATAAATGCTCGGTGGGGGCTGCATTCCAGAAGCTTTGTTTGCAAAGTGCTGTGGTGCCCGGTGTGGCACGGAGGCTATGGGTGGCTGACCCCGCCGAGGCCAGAGTGGCGGGAAGCCTAGACTTTCCTGCGTGGCAGACCCTGTATGTGGATAGAGCGGGCGTTGCAATTGCAGTTTCTGTGTAGAGTGGTGGAGTGCATGGTGTCACCAAGAGCGTGAGTCTGTCTCCGCCTGTCGCCGCAAATCTCTGGTCCTCATTCCTACGCCACACGGTAGGCAAGTGCCTCGCTTTACAGGGCTAGTGATTGTATCGCCATCTGTGGGTGCCAGGTGTCAGACTCGGCTGTGGATGGTCCCGGCCTCGTGGCCCTTTCCCCACGCCCCTCAGATCACAAGCCCCACCTGGTAGGGTCTTGGGTGGCTTCGGGGATCCCTCCTCCACCAGCTTGCACACAGAGCCTGTTCCCAGGAGGAGCCCTGGTGTGGACAAAGGTGGGGGCCTGTTCCCCGAGGACCATGCCCGGGGGTGTCTGATACAGCTGCTATGCCCGGCAGCTGACACCTTTGCTCTGCGACCTGTTTCAGTCAGCTGTCGGCCACGAGTATCACTCGAAGCTCTCCAAGCACTCGTCCCAGGTCCACTCCATCAGGGGCATTCGAGGCAAGTTTGGTGTCCAGGTGGACAGCGTTGACCAGGTGAGTGAGGCGTCATGGGAACCAGAGTGCAGGTGATGGAGCCCCTCCCTCTAGACCAGGGTATGCACTGGGCCTCTCGAGATAGCACCTGGACTCAGGCCTGTGGGGTGGCCGTCCAGGTGCAGAGCTTCTAGAAGCCCCCCGCCCCAGCCCCTGACTCTGAGATGATTTGCCAGGTTAAGAAGTGAGAAGAGGAACACTGTTTCTTGTAGAAATCCCCCACATTGGTATCTACAGATCAGATAGACCAGGGACAGACAGCCTTCCACTGCCTAAGACTGTGCCCGTGGGGACCATTTCTAGCCAGCCTCCCTGCATGGGTATCACTGTGACCCGGTGGTGTTCAGGGCAGACATGGCAGAGTGCCGCACACGTGCCCGTTTCCAGGGCTAAGCCCAGTGTCCTGGCGCCTCTGGGCCTCAGTCTCTCAGTCTCTGACTGAGGGCCGTGTATACCCTGTTTTACATCACAGCAGTTGGGTTTTGGAGTTAACCCTCTGTCTGCATTCAGGCTTTACTACACGTCAGCTGCGGTTCTGCGCTAACTGCCTGTAAAACGGGGCGACGGGGATTCCTGTCTCCTAGGGCCGTGTGCGCAGACGCCCCCCCACCATGCCCGTTGTCGTTACTGATGATAGTATTGTTCTTGGAAGAGCTCATGGAAAAGCAGGTGTGCGTGTGGCGGGAGGGGGTCGCCGAGGGTTGGCATTGGGGGGCTGACGTCCACGAGCACAACTTGCCGTGCAGGGCCTGCGGGTGGCTACCGGTCCACCCTCACTGCCTACTGGGCGTTGCAGAATGTTTCATGGCCGAAAGTTTCCATCCCCAGAGCTTTGGGCGTGAGGTAGGCCTGCCCATGGCTTAGGAAGGCAGAGGTCAAAAAATAACACGGTTTGCGGTTTCAATCCTTTCACATGCATTCTGGGATCAGATGACCTGTTTGGAGACCTCTAAAAACGTGTTTCCCTTCTTGTGGTAACTGCACTCTGCTGTGGGCTTTGAATAGCAGGGGAAAACTGAGAAACACGCCTCTCAGAAAGGTAAGGCCTGAGGCCAGTCGAGCGGGGGGAGAGGCCAATGTCCCCGGAGGTGGTTTCCTGGCGAGTGCGGTGTCTCCTCTGGGGAAGACTGTGCTCTCCGGGTGTGTGGGTCCTGTGTCACTGCCACGGAAGCTGTCTTTCTGAGCAGTGTTCCTTGGACAGTCGGCTCTAGGGCCCGGTCAGTGAAGAGCTAACTTCCCCCCCAACAATGTAAACCCGAACCTTTCAATGAATGATGGTTCACTTTTACTGGACACGGGTGCTCTCTAATACGTCATTGGCTGACGTATTTCAGTTGTGCCCATGTTTTAGAACCTTTTTTACCAATGGAAGAGTGTCACCTTCTCAGAGGACTTGATGTGTCTTGAGCAAGCCGGTTACTTCCGCCTCTTGCTTGTCATCAGATGAGCCAGGGCGCGGGTGCTGTGGCCAGGTGTGGGCATTTCCTGTCCCTTTGGAAAGGGATGGTAAGTGAGTAGCTTCCAAAGGGTTACTTTCCCGAGTGGGAACGCGGCTCGTTTCTGCCCCAGGAAGCAGGTGCCCATCACAGGCTTGGGGTCCTCGCTGCCCAGTGCACAAGTTGTAGGCCGAGGCCGGCTCACTGGTGTGTGACCGGGTGGTCACACTGGGTGGTGTTTTCAAACGTGTGCGTCATGTCCTGGTGACTCCTAATTCCGGAATGTTGCTGTCGTGAGTGATAGACGAGAGACCAGTCCATCGTCGGTCTCTGTCCCCGAGCCCTGTCCAGTCCCCTCAAATTACTCGAGCGACTTTGGCATCAAGTACAGCCTGAAGGCAAAGCACGTGGACAAGAGTGTCGTGGACTTCAATTTCCAGGGCATGACCGAGAAACACGAGTCACAGAAAGGTCAGCCTGTGGCAGCACGTCCTCACCGCTTGGGGCCCCCTCGTGGGGGACGCCTCCTGCGTCCCCAGAACAGGACCTGGGGAGACAGGCCCACATTGCACTCACGCAGCCTTTTTACCTGAACGTGTGCGAGCACTCCTGTCTCTTCCATGGGTTTAGGGGGATTGTCGTCCTTCGGATGCCAGCTCAGCCCCAGTCCTGTGAAGGGCCCAAGTCTCCCAAGCTACTTCCTTCTTCTCTGGACCATGGGATCCAGGCGCTATGCAGTTTTTGAAGTTAAAAATCTTGTTCTCTTGTGTCATAGACAGAAGTGGTTATTAAGAAGCGTAAATTTCTAGAAGAGGAATTGCCGGGTCACAGAAGGTGGAATGTAAAATTTTGGTGGATGCTGCCAGATTGTCCCTGCAGGCCCTGCTGGTTTTCCTGTCCCTCGTTAAAACCCCTGCCAGGCATCAGTTATACACTGATGTGCGCATGCGGGGTGTGTTAGAGACGCAGTACCCTCCCGCAGAGGCTGCAGATTGTTGGCTCTTTTGCAATGTTTTATTTCGCGTGCATGTTAAAAATGTTCATAAAGATTTTATCTTTTTTAAGTCATCCGTACACACGTGTGCTGCTCAAACATACCACCCCTATATCACAAGTCAATAGCTCGCACAACTGAGTCACCAGGAGTCCATGCACGTTTAAATTTTTGTGTGATTTTATTGGTTTATTTGTTTGTTTGTTTATTTATTCATTTATGTATGTATGTATGTATGTGTGTATTCATGCATTTATTTATTTACTTATAATAAACTGGGAAGAGGCAGAAAGAGGGAGAGAGAGATTTCCAAGGAGTCTCCACACTGTCAGTGCAGAGCCTGACGCGGGGCTTAAACTAGCGGGCCACGAGATCATGACTCGAGTGAAACCAGGAGTCTGATGCTTCACCAAATGAGCCACCCAGGTACCCGTGCACGTTTCAGATTTTAAAAATCAATGGCAACCGTTAACAATAGAGAGCTCACATATTAATTAAAAACCCAGAGATCTTTAAAAGATGAAATTAAACCCCACGACTGGAAACACCACCAGCTCGGCATTTCCCCAGGGAAGCTGCTGGTGCTCCCGCGGGACACTTCCTGTCACTGGCCTGTCCGTCTGTCGTGAGGCGGTGGACTTGGGCCTGGAGTGCGCATCCCCTGCCTGCTACCCATGCCCCTCTGCCCGCCGTGCACCCTGCTGATCAGGGCCTTCTCTTGGATCTTCTTCAGTGCTGTTCAGACTCTCTCCCCGACGTGGCATGTAGGAGTAGAAACCGCCTGTGTAAAATACACCACACTATTTCACTGCATTGTTTCTGACAATGAGTGGAAGCTGGGCTTGCTGCCTTGGTTGGCTCTACTGTTCTGTAGCAGACAGTCATTCGAAAGACACGGCAATAGCAGCATCAAAGGTCTGTAGGGCAGGAACCACACAAGCTGCCTGAACCTCTTGGGCACAGACGGCACACTGGGCTGGAGTGAAAATGAGGCTCATAAGAGAGCCCCAGTCCAGGTCCACATGGAGTAAGTACCACCAGTATTTTTTAAAAGTGCCCGTGGTAAAAGGGCCGTGATGGACATGCAGCTGAACCGATTGTTGCAATTCTTTTCCTATTGGAAAGAGCAGGCCTTCATGGACCTATTGCCCATGTTGATTGACGACGGAAACAGCTGGAGTTGACCAGCCTTATGGGGTTCCTTCGTGTGTTCTCTTTTGCATGGGGGCGAGGACTTTGTCAGAACTGGTCGGTGAGGTTTTTAGAGGCTCCACATCCTCCCACCCTTTGGAGGGAGGGAGAGTATCTCTCGTCTGCAAAGGCACCAAAGGCACAGGCTGACTGTCAAAAAGCTCAGGTCTTTCCTCTATTCGGGGTAATTTGACATCTTTATAGACATCCTGTGAACTCAAGGGGAGAGGGGCAGTGTCAACAGTGGACCAAGCGAGGATGACCTCAGGGGGAATGTTACCCCCTCAGAATGCCCAGCTTTAAATGTTTTCCCTACTTGTTCCCAATTGTTAAGACCACAATTTCCTTGTGTGGGGAACCAAGGGCAGTGTTGCTGGGTAATCATTAATAATGTAAGGAGTGCTTTCTGATTGACAATAGTGTCCACCAAATTTTCCAATGTCTGTAAAATACAAATGTATTGTTCCTGTTGTGGGGAGAGACGGTTTTCCATAGTGAATTTCTCAAAAGTCCATGGCAGCGAATCCTAATAGAGTTTTGCTTCATCCCTTACCTTTTTTCCTTTGCTTTTTGTTTCTTCAATTCCATATATGAGTGAAATTATTGCATGGTATTTGTCTTTCTCTGACAGACTTATGTCAATTAGCATCATACTATCTACTTCAAACATGTCCTTGCAAATGGAAAGGATCCATTCCTTCTTTTGGGTTATGTGTGTGTGTGTGTGTGTATGTGTGTGTGAGTGTGTGTGTGTATGGATATGTATGTATATCTATATCTATCTATCTATATACATGAATGTATATCCATCTGTATATGTTCATGTCAACATATATAAATATATATACATAAAACTATATCCATATATCAATATATATAAACATATATATTTATCCATATATCAATATATATCCCCTTATATACATACCCATACGTATATATATATATGTATATATATATACATACACACACACACACACATATATATATATATATACCCATACGTGTATATATATATATATATATATATACATACACACACACACACACATATATATATATATATGTATATATATATATATATCTACCTATCTATATATCTATATCTATATAGGAGACGGATGGAGGTACAGAGTATGATGTTAAGTGAAATACGTCAATCAGAAAAAGGCAAATACCATGCAATAATTTTCATCATATGTTGAAGTAACAAGCAAATGGAAAAAATGAGAGAGAGAGAGAAAGAACAGACAATCAAGAAACAGACTCTTAAGATTAGAGAATAATCTGATAGTATCAGAGGGGTGGTGGATGGCACTGGGGGGTGGTGAAATCGGTGATGCGGTTGAAGCGGTGTCCTCATCATAAGGAGCACAGAGTGATCTATGGAATAGTAGACCGGAAAGTAATATAATTCTTCATATAAACTAACTGGAATTTAGAAACAAAACAAGAAAAGACACTGTGAAAAAGAAAGAAAATTAAATGAGGACCTATCCACTCATTGACTAGGTGAATTACATGAGAACTTAGTTATGACACTCTTGCCATGCCTCCAGTGGGTTGAGAGCTACCTTGGAGGAAGTGACAGCGTCTTCTAGGGCACATAGGACTTTGACACTGCTATTGTGGTGTCTTTGGAATGACCGTCGGCTACAGGGCAATATTCCCAACCAAGGCAGCAAGGCCAGCTTCCAGTCATTGGCAGTCAATCAATGCCCTGAAATAGTGCAGTGTATTTTACACAGGCCATCCCTAATATAGGGACTCTAACTCTCTCTTTCATTTTTTTCTCCCTATACACTCTGGCTACTCTACCTGTATGTGTGGGCTTCTCCCTCATTCATTTCCTGGATTAAGAACTATGATGATGGGAGCCAATTGTCTTGTTAGGGAAACTGGTCTGGATCACCCGGCAGAAGAACCAAGCGGCACTCGGAGCTCTTGGAAGGAAGGAGGTTTATTTTACACCAGTGGGCCCAGAGGAGATCATTCTCCAGAGATCTGAGCCCAGAGCATCAATAGAGGGGACAATGTATCATCCTCGGTTACTTCAGCACCCCTCATGAGTAGTAATTTGGTGCCTGTGGCAAGCAGGGTAGGAAGGAAATCCCGGGAGGGTAGTCTTCAGACTAGGACTAGAATTCCCTTATCAGTCCTGTTGGCCCTCTTCTCAGAGATTGTTCCCTAACATTACACCCTTGGATGCCCCTTTAAACAGACCTAGTCTCTATTAGAGGGCATCATCTTCATTTTTTATGGGCTGGTTCCGTTTCTTAGTTCCCTGACTTTGGTTGTGACTATTCCTGACTGATTTACAAAATAACAGCATTTTCTTTCCCAAGGAAGATGCAGGTGTCCCCTTTATCGGCAGTGGGGAGGCCAAGTGCCCATCTGTTCTAGAGGGCAACTCCTGCCACGGATCTTAATTTTCTCTGTAATGACGCTAAGGAGTCGGCCACTGGTTAGTCCCACAGAAGCGCCTGTGACTCCTATGCCAGTCCTCTCCCCGTGGCTATTCCTAACCCTCGGCAGATGGGTAGTAACACAGATCATTTAGCCTAGGCCTTAAGGCTGAGCATTATTCTAAGCATCAACTTTTATCCTGAAAATCATTTAATCTCTTTTTTCCGAAGCTTGAGGCACATACGTCAGTGTCAACACTTCCTAAAGTGGCATTGGCCACCTCCTTACTGGCAGGCAAACTAGCATACCCAAAGAGTAACCTTTTAAATCTCCCAGAGTCTTCCATTCAGTGTACCCCATACTTACAAATGGGGCCCAGATTAAAGGAAATCAATACCAACAAAATGTCCTATCCATAAGAGGAAAGTGAGTGCGGATGGGAACATCTCTCTATTTCCCCAGCTTTCTGGGGCAACCTCTGCCAACCCGATGGCAAGGAGTAACACAGTCTACTGATTTTATCAGACTGGCGATTCCTCGAGCTTCTGCCACGCACAGACCAGCCAGCTTCCGGGGTGTGGCTGGAGCAGGGCTGAAGATCCTAAGAATGTAGGATTCTCCGAAAGGTCACTCTGAGTGGGTTCGTCGGACATGGGTCAGTCTTCCAAGTCAGGGGCTCCTCAGGATTGGCCCTCTTGACTCTGGAGGGGTGGTCGCATGGAGTGATACCCGTAAATGGCCCTGTCTACTGTCTATTGAGAGGGCCTTTTGCAGTCTTTGACACCGGGCAAGTCCCCTGGTGAGAGGGGGTGTAGACGTGCAGGCAGCCCCACAGCACAAAGTGCAGTCTTACATCCTGGTCACCTTGGCGGGTGATGATGTTGCCAGCTTTGGCATGATGGGGAAAGACATGGCTGTTGAGGAGGGAGTGGTCACTGGCTCCCCTGCAGGTTCAGGCAGTAGGGCTCCAGTGAGGTCATGCTGGCCATGATTCTCCCTTGGCTCCTCGATAGCTGAGGCACTGACCACCTGCTTGGAGCCATGCACAGGGCTGGTTCGGTCCAGGAGGCCAGGGCCAGGGAAGAGGCGCAGGGGCTGGATCCCGTGGCTGAAGAGCTCATTGGTCAGACCCAGGTGGTTGTGAAGTGCCAGAAAGGTTTCCCACTGTAACCTCACCAGGATGATCTGCCCCACCTGCACCAAGCTCTCGGGGTACTTGGTGGACACGGCAGAGAAGGCCTCCACTGGCGGTTGCAGCACGTTGAAGTCTCAGGCCACCTGGGCAGACACAGTGCCCTGGGGGTGCTGGTGGCTGGTGATGATGTCCAAGATGCTCAGGAGGCTGTTGATGCTGTCCCCGGGACCATTTCCTTCACACACATTCCTTCCCATCAGGCCCCGACCGAAAGGGCTCCAGAAGCCCATCCTGCACCACATAGTTACTGGCATCCGTCTGGCCTGGCCAGTAGACGTAGTCACCCTGGCTGAGCTGCTGGAAGAACACGTGTCAGCAGAGCTCCAGGAAGAGCAGCTTCTCGACCCGGCCCAGCACCCGGACATTCTTGAGCATGTAGAGCACCTTGGGGGGCAGGTGGGAGTTATTCGGATTCACCCTCACCAAGTCAGCTTCAAGCACCATGGGTGGGTGCTCCTTCTGGGGCAGTGTTGGCGCCTCCTTCTGGATGCCAGGATCCATAATAGCTGGGGCCATCCGGAGCTGGGGATTCCTCAACTCATTCCCAGTCTGCATTCCAGCAGGATGAATACGGCTGTGACCATTACCTCGAGTCCATCCCCAATCATCATGTCCAGCACCTCCTTATTAGCTGCTTTCTTAGCGGCTCTGTCGGCCAGACGATTTCCTTGTGCTGTAATGTTGTCTGCGTTCTGGTGTCCTTTGCAGTGTAGAACTGTAACTTCTTTGGGAAGCCAGACAGCCTCGAGGAGCTTTCTTCCCTGCCTCGGCAAGGCCCTTTCCTTTGTAGGTTGCTTTCTCTTGGTGTGTGTGCAGTAGCAAAGGTGTACTGGGAGTCGGTTGAGTCACTTGTCCTTGCGAATGGTGAGGGCTCAGATTAAGGCATGTCACTGCGTACCCTGCCTTTTGAACGCCCTGCCCTCTGTGACGAAACTTCTACCATCACTGAACCGGGTGAGGTCTGGGTTCTGTCCAGCCTGCTCACGCAGATCTGAGCAGCTTGCAAATATTTTCTTGGCCACCTCAGAACAGTCATGAACTGGTTACCCTTCCTCAGAAGGTAGGAAAGTTGCAGGGTTCTGCATCTGCACTGTTCTAAGAGTGACCAGTGGATTCTCACAGAGGAGCCCCTGGTACTGTGCTAGCCAAGAGTTGGAGAAGCATGAGTTTCTTCTCATGCACAAAGAGATTCTACACTGAAACAGTCTGTAGCCAGCCAAAACCTGCTGGCAAGGGGCCCTCAAGGATGCCCAGTGGTACATCGAACTCATCACCTAGAATCTGAGAGCAGCAAGCCCCCCACCAACCTACTACACAACTGTCTGTCAACTCTCCTCCTCCCCCAGGATGAGCCCAGTTCTGGCTCTGCAGACATTGGCAGCAATCGGTGAGAGTCCCTGGGCCTCTGTGGCCTTCCTTTTTTTTTCTTTTTTTTTCACCCAGGGCTGAGAGCTGCCACCTCTCCCAGCCTGAGTCACAACAAAGCTCTCTTAAATGAACACCAAAGCATAAATCCACTCTGTCATCAAGAGTCACCTTAGGGCACAGTCTCAGCCTCCTCCTTGGGGCTTCTGAAACATACATCTCTCTGACCCAAGCAGGTAATGAGATACGACTTCACAGAATGAATCAAGCTCTCAGTCATCCATCACATGGTGTGCCTGTGGGCCGAGAGGCATCCACACCATTGGCTGTAGCTGTTGATGTAGGAAAATGCAGGAGCAAGGGGCAGGGGGCAAAGAAGAAAGCGGTTGTACCACCTTTTCTGAAAGTCACTTTAAAAGGCTTTTCTATATTCGGCAGGCCAAGGGCTGATGCCTGCCCCCAGGCAGCATTTATGTATGTCTGGGAAGGCAGCTTTGGCCTCTGTCCAGCCAGGGAATTCTCGATCTGGCCCTACCACGAGATTATAGAGGGGTCTTGCTATTGCTGAGAATCTGGGAATCCAGATTTGGTAGAATCCTGCACCCCCAGGAACTCTCATAGCCCCCTCTTAGTTTGGGGCTAGGTAGGGAAGTGATTACCACCGTCTTCTTCTTCTTTTTTTTTTTCCTGCCCTAGTGCTCTTTTTCCATGAGAACCTGAGTTTTCCGTGATATCCTGAGTCTGACAGGAGTTGGAGGAGGGCCCCTGTGTCCTCTGAACAATTCTCTTGGGTATTGTTGGCAAAGAGGAGGTCCTCCACACACTGAAGAAGGGTGCAGCATGTGGCCTCCCATGGGAAGCTGATGAGGTTCCTGGCCACTACCTCCCCAAAGAGGGCAGGCTAGTTTTAATCCCCTGTGGGAGGCGCATCTAAGTCAGTTGCATCTGATGCCCTGTGTCTGGTTCGGTCCACTTGAAGATAAACAAGGGTTGGCTCAGGGGGCCAAACAGAGGCAGAAGAAGGCATCCCTTCAGTCTAGGCAGGTAAACCAGCTGGCAGAGACAGGGATCAGGCTGAGGAGTGTGTACGGGTTAGGGACCACCGAGTGCAAGACTTGAACTCGTCAGTACCCTCCTCTCGGCTTCCTGACTGGCAAGAGTGGGGTTTGCCAGGGTGATTGGCATTCAGCCAGAATGCCTGATTTCCTGGCTACAATGACGGGGGCCCGGCTGTGGGCAAGTCTGGGGTGGGGGATTGTCCTCAGCCCATACACTGGGGAAGGCAGTCCTGAATTCGGGAAGGCCGCTTCATGGTGTACCGTGGCTCCTGAATTCACATAGAAGTCATAGTTTGGCCTCCTACTTTTATTTTGACCGTGGGCTCTTTGGGGCCAAGAAGAAGCGAGCCTGGTTCCCCTCGATCTGAATATATTCCTACTTTAATGTCCTTTCTCCTTGCAGCAGGCACGTTGTTCTTTGGCTAAGGAGGTTTTGCCCCCCCCCCCTTTGGGGGCTGAACCTTCCTAATCCTACCCCACTCAATATCTTAGTAAATTACAAGGAAAAGGCAATGTATCAACAGCCTAATCTCCAGAAACTTATCTACTCAGTTTCCTGGTGCCCCAACGTCACCCTCGTCTCCATAGTGATGTGGGGAACAAAGTCGAGAAGGAGATGGCAGATAATATAGAATTTCCTGGGGTGCCTGGGTGGCTCAGTGAGTTAAGCTTCCAACTTTGGCTCAGGTCACCATCTCAGGGTTCCTGAGTTCCAGCCCCATGTCGCGTTCTGTGCTGAAAGCTCAGAGACTAGCGCCTGCTTCACATTCTCTCTCCCTTTCTCTCTCTCTGCCCCTTCCAGACTCATTCTCTCCCCTCTCTCTCTCTCTCTCTCTCTGTCCAAAATAAACAAACATTCAAAACATTAAATTTGAATATTTTGTAACCGGTAGCTAATTGACAAGTATTTGACTTCTTACCTTTTTTAGTAGGAACCTGAAAGATCTCAAATACCTGCATTTGTCCTAAAAGTCCTTTTTGTGAATCTCCTAGAAGATGAAATATGTTCTGTGAGAGAATCAGAACAATTCCAAGTGATAAAATCTCAGAAATGGACATTGTTAAAGATCTGATGAGACTTCAGGTTGACACGATTGACAAGCGAATTGGGTTATTTCTGTGGCACATAACACTTTGATACAAAGAATATCAAGGGAGGACCTTAGAGCAGAACAAATTCAAACTTTAGGAACTGCATATACCTTTGAGCAGTTACAGCATTAACCCAAGCAACAGTATCTAAGGTTTACCATTGCTTGACAATGCTTCTCCAAGTAACTTAGCATACATGCCACATAAAAAGGCCTACTTGGCCAAAAGACTTCATTGACAATGGAAATCTTGGGAAAGTTTGTTCAAGCTTTAGGAAGTGATGGAGCACACTGTAAATAGGATTCCAGATCATTACAAATGTTAAACTTTAAATTACTTATTTAACCCAGATGGCAAGAAGAGAGTCCAAAGGCAAGTATGGAAAATTATATAGTTGTTAGCAAAACCTAGCTCCTTTACCGTTGAGAAGTTTTCACTTTAAGTCATCAAAGTCTTGACAAAGACCATACCTAAAGCTTTGGTTTTCCTGGCAGACAAAAGAGAAAGGAAAAAGCCAACAAAAGAACAAAATGTTGTGTACATATCTTATCAAGACCAGATCAACAATCCAAGAAAACATGGTCTTTCCAAAAGAGAGGAAAGCAGGATTATTATCTTATACCAGTGTAGATGTAAACTCCATCCATGGCAACCTTAGTCCATCCTTACCACCCATAAAATTCCTTTCCAACGATTTCCCTTCGTGAAACTACTACAACTTTCCTTTCCTTCAGATTTTGTCCCAAGTCATTTCTCTCCAAACAACCCATCGAAGACAGCACAAAGTTACTTTCCTTTACCCTCCACGAAATATATATTTCCGTTCTTTGTATCTTTCTTACATACCTCCTATTTTCCAACATACAGAGCTGCTTTCCTTATTTCCATCCATCTTAAGTACACTTAGCAGAATTTTAACGTTTAGAACCTTAGTCTCCAATGAAAACTTAGTAACCAGTTGCGAACTGTTCACACTAGAATTCGTTAGATGGCAAATTAATGAACCAGTGAAGCACCAAGCAGGGTTTCCGATAGGCCCAAATAGCCTTAGTTTGTCTGCATTAAGAAGTTAAAACCACACATCTATGCTCAGAAGCCAAAGCTTTGCCCTGCATTCTGTTTGGAAAAGTCCTAGAGGTCCCATGAATGTCATCTCACTCGCGGTGCAAACTTGAAAGCATATCTTTCAAGTCTCAGGTTTCCAAAGGCTTTGAAAGCTATCTTCACAATTACCCAAGAACACTTGGAGACAGTCGAAATTAACCATTATTTCAAGTCCTCGTTATGCTAACAAATTGCAACTGAGATCAAATGAGCTTTTTTGACCTTTAATAAACCTAGGTAGAATAAAAGTTTCACACTGAATGCTGATAACTCTAAAGACACGTCTATCTTTATGAAACAAGCAAACTGAATTTAGTTTAAACACGGAATTGTTTCACCTACACCCGCTTAAAAGACTTACATCCATTTGTTCCACCATTATCAGTTTTTACCGGAGATGCCAGTGGGCCCCAGGAATCTGAAGTGGGTGGTCCAAGGGGGTGCTCTTTGTTCCTTGACATTTAGGGTGGGAAGAGGGGCCGATGGTGCCTGAGGCGCTGAGGGTGGTAAGGGAACCAGTTCTATAGGCCCCACCCAAGGTGGTGCAGAAACAGGTGGAGGGGGAGGGGAAGGCAGAAGAGGTGAGGTGCCAGCAGAAGGCAGAGAAGGAAAATTTCCCGGAATTTCCTTCCAAGAAGGAAAAAATCTTGTCAGCTGGGACAGAGGAGCAGACACCATGTCTTTTGTCCCACCAAAGTGGAATTAGGCAGTTCAGGTCAGGCCGGAGAAGACAGGGAATTTCCCCGAAACAAGTGGACTTTCGGCAGCTGCTTGGGAATTTTCCTTAAAGTCTCCATCCTGAGGTAGACTGAGCACAGTTGGCTCCAGGTATAGCCCTTAACCCACGAAAGGAATGAGGGAGAGGCCATCACATCTATCAGGCAGAGGAACAGAGAGGAAGAGTCAGCGTCCCCTTTTCAGGGATGGCCTGCGTTTCCTTCAGTGACTGAGTTTTCTCAGGAGGAGGCCTGTTTAGACATTTGTCATCCAACGTATCCGCGGGGAGCTCACCGGCCTGGTTACTGACCAAACGCATCCTGCACGAGGCCCCTGGGCCCGGGTAGCCCTGAAGGGCTGAACCTAGGCTAACGGCCGTCCATTTGCCCTGTTTAGTACGGCCATGCAGTGTTACAGGATCAGTCCTTTCCACATTTTGCAAACCCAACGGTTTCCAGTGGGTTCACATGGCATCCTAAGGGAGAATCCTTGCGGACCAAAGAGGAACTCCCACGTTCCACCTAGAGAGAAAAGGAGAGAGAGAGAGAGAGAGAGAGAGAGAGAAGGTCCATTACCCCTAGAATCCATCCCGACTCCCCAGTAGCATCCCCCCCACAGGATACGTGAGGGGTTCCCGAGGTGTCAAAGCGACCCGAGGCATCCCTTGAACAAAATCACTATGACTGCCAACCAGGTGGCGAAGGGCTCCTGAAGGAGGGATGCTAGCCTCCCCACCCCCACCGGCTTCCCCATTGCATTCTAGACAACAGATGGGTGCCTGACTTACAGACCTGCATCTCCCTTGCTGAGAAGGCAGAGAAGAAACTGCCATTTTCAACCCATGGAAAATACTAGAAGAGTTTGACAAGGGGAAATGACCCAATTTTAAGTAGTAGTTAGTAGAGGACATTGAGGGAAAACAGAAAAGAGAGAAATCCATCGTGACATAAGTGACATTCCAACCCGCATAGTCTTCACAGCAAACCTCCCTAGGAAATGGCGCCCTGTTGGGTTTGAATTCAGTCAGGTACTGGTTTCGGTCAGCTCTCAGTGGAGATCTGGCATGCAGAAGAGGCTAGCCCAGAGATATGGAGGGGGTCACATTAGACCAATGAGGAGGAATCCTCACACACGGGAGTCTTAAGATTGGCAGACATGGTAGTCACTTAGGTGGCTGTCCACTGCCCAAGACAGACAACTGTAGACACGGAAAGGAATAAAGAGAGGGCATCAAGTTTCTGCATCTCACTACCATTCTGGCCAAGGTCCTAACTTCCAACCAAAAGGCAGGCTTTCTCCTCCCCGTAGAGTCGCCACAGGCTAGAGGATTGCAGCCAGAGCAATCCCCAGAAAAGTGTTCCCATAAGACCCTACTTCTCAAAAATCCCCTGAAATGAGAGTAAATGAAAGAGAAAACATACTCACCAAATTGACACTGAAGCACAGAGTCAAGGTGAGAAGATTCGAAGCCCCACATTCGGACGCCAAAATGATGATGTTTGGGGATGATGGTGGACTGGTCCACAGCTGATGACCAACACAGAATTCTGGAAGACGTCTTTGGTGCAAAAAGGTGGTTTTCTTAATGCCTGGAAGAGCTGTGCTGGGGTCCTACAACTAACTCATCATTATATTCCCTCAGGTTGGCAGGAGGTCAGGGATGGAATAAGTCTCTAAGGAATTTTGGAAGCAAGGTTTCCAGCACCTTCAGGGGCTAACTGTTACTAGGGAAACACTATTTATGACCCCTTAATAAAACATGAGGCATGAGATCCTTTAAATGTAGATCAGGGGCCATAAGCTTGGAGGATGATTGCCCGCATATATCTTGGCGAAACTGAGACAAAGGAAGTGGACTTACAGGGTCCTGGAGGTTGGGGTAATGTTAAGCTACAGTTCTCTTTTGCCCCCAGCAAAGAGCCATCATCTAGGCAGCTGAGCTCTTAGAGGGAGGTCATTGTGCTGGTTTCAAGGAGCTGTCAATGGCCTATAGGCATTAAGGGAATTTAATTTTTCCTGCGCCTTAGTTTCCCACATTAGCACGGCAAGGGCTTAAGCCCCTTTCCTTTGTTCTTGAGTACCAGTGGTGCCCAGGGGATATCCCTCAGATCCACCATGGGGTGGCAAGGGGGGTTCTAACTTGCACTTTACCCTCAGCCTGGCTCATGCTCCCCCGTCATAATTCTCACCATGCCAACTGCAGCCTTTTGAGCCCCAAGTGATAAGTGACAGGAGGTCAATGGATCCTTTTGTAAATCAGCAAATGATTGCTTCCAGGTAGCATGGGAGGAGAGTGGGGGCACGATTCCCCAGGGAAGCTTGGTGTCCTATGACTATGGAAAATCTGTGGGCTATAGGGAAATGGAACATATTTTAGCTACACCTAGGAGCCTGAATGTACCAAAAGAAACTCTACATCTGTCAACACACACTGTAGGGGGGTGGGAGCACTTGCCATCTTTGCAGCTTTTCCTGTCCGTAGGTAAAAACATTGTTGATCTGGAGGGCAGAGTCCCAATACGAGCTGATGCCCAAGTGTGTAGGACTGGGTTCTGATTCTGTTTAGTTTTTTTGAGTCGCTTCTTTGACGTTCACCTGCTGGCGCAACGACTGGGCATGCAATATCCCTGAGAGTCTCCGAAAGCAGGATGCTGAGGCAGTCTGTGGCGGGGGCAAAGAGCACAGTAATAGTCACTGCACAAACAAGAGACTTCAATGCCCCAGGTTTTGAGGAGCACAACATGTTTTCGTTGACATCAGAAATTAGTTGTTGGTGGGGGTTGAAAACAACCTTCACGTACGCTCACTGGGAGTTAATCGGCCCTATGTGCAATGAGAAAGAATGAAATCATGTCATTGGCAGCAATGTGGATGGAACAGGAAGGTGGTAAGCTGAGAGAAATCAGTCAGTCACAGAAACACTCCACCCACACCTGCACAGAGGGAAAGTGCGGCCGGGACCGGGGGCTGGGGACTAGGGCTGGAGGCTGGGGGTTGGGAGCTTGGGGCTGGAGAGTGGTGGCTAGGGGCTGCGGTGGAGGGCGTGGGCTGGAGTGCCTGGATACGAGGACAAAGAAGGGGCGGTAGGGACAGAGAGACCCCACACTCCAACTATGCCACAGGCCAGGGCTGCCTGGGTCTGGGCCTCTTCCCTCCCTCGGAGCCCTCATCCCTAGAGCCCCTGGCAATTCACGAGGCCCGGCTAAGGGCAGCGGGCTCGGGCTGGTGATGTTCTCTGGGGACGCTCGGGGCTCTGGCTTGCATTTGTGCCAGGTGGGTCAGACAGGAAGGAAAGGCCAGGTGGGGGGGTGCCGTAAGAGGGGGAAGAGGCGCTGAGAATCCGACGGGCCCCTAAGGCCTCACCCGGCGGACGCTGCTGCTCGCTCCCACCCATTTCCCAGAGAGCAGCTGGACATGGTGTGGTGTACTGTGCTTTGGTGTGGTGTGCTTCGGTGTGGTGTGGTGTGGTGCGGTGCGGTGCTGCGAGGCGCCGTGCCATGAGGTACGGTGAGGTGTGGGATGGAGGCGGAGGTGGGCGTGGAACCGAGCCTGGAGAAGCCTGCCAGAGTCCCGGGATCAGAGAGCGGCTCAGCTTGCGCCACTACGGGGTGCCAGGGGCCTGTTGCGCGGCCTCGGCCACCCATACGGGCCCCACGGAGGACTGTGGTGGGAGGCAGGCAGGGGAGCAGGCAGGCAGGCGGGCACGCAGGTGCACGGGTGACGCGGGGCACGAGCTGGGCTTGGGAGGTGAGGACCAGGCTCTTGAGGCGCCCAGCGACAACCGGTAGTGTATACGGACATAATACCCTGAACGCTCCAGATCTATTCTGATCTCCGAAGGTAAGCAGGGTCGGGCCTGGTGAGTATTTGGATGGGAGACCAACTGGGAACACCGGCTGCTGTTGGCTTTTGCCTTTTGCCTTTAACTCCTTGACCTCTCCTTTGGCACCTGCCCACACCGCCACCCTCCCTGACCCGAGAGCAGCGCTACTGGGGCCGAACACACCCCAGACACGGTTCCGTCAGCCCCTGACCGGTCAGCCCAGCAGCCTGGCCTACCTTGCACACCCCACCGAAGGTCACAAGGGACCCGCTCCCCGCTCCTCCCTCCCCGCACCAGGCCAAATCCCACTGCACGGGCTTGAAGCCACACCCCAGCTTTGCACCTTCCCTTACACAACACCCACACCCACACAGAGTGCAGGCGGGACCGGGTTCCAGGGTGCAGGGGCAGGGGGCTGGGAGCTAGGGATGGAGGGTGGGGGCTTGGGCCTGGGGCTGGTGGGTGGGGGCTGGGGCCTGGGGCTGGAGGGTGGGGGCTGGGGTGCGTGGATGCGAGGACAAAGAAGGGGCGGGAGGGACACAGAGACACCACACTCCGACTATGCCACAGGCCTGGGCTGCCTGGGTCCTGGGCCTCTTCCCTCCCTCGGAGCCCTCATCCCCAGAGCCCCTGGAATTCACAAGGCCCAGCTAGGGCAGCGGGCTTTGGCTGGTGATGTTCTCTGGGGACGCTGGGGACTCCGGTTGGCGTTTGAGCCAGTTGGGGCAGAAGGGAGGGAAAGGCCAAGTGGGGGGCTGCCCAAGGGGGGGGAGCAGGCGCTGAGAATCCGGGAGGCCCCTAAGGCCTGACCGAGCGGACGCTGCTGCTCGCTCCCACCCATTTCGCATGAGCAGCGGGACGTGGTGCGGTGTGCTGTGCTTTGGTGTGGTTTGGTGTGGTGTGGTGCGCAGGGGTGTGGTGTGAGGTGGGGTGGGGTGGGGTGGGGTGGTGTGCTGCGGTGCTGCACAGTGCGGTGCCGTGCGGTGCGGTGAGGTGTGGGATGGAGGCAGAGTTGGGCGTAGGACCCAGCAGGAGCAGCCTGCAAGAGTCCCGGGATCAGAGAGAACCAAGGCTTGCGTCACTCTGGGGTGCCAGGGGCCAGTTGCGCGGCCTCCGCCACCGCCCCAGGGCCCTTTGAGGATGGCGGCAGGAGGCAGGCAGTCCAGCAGGCAGGCAGGCTGGCAGGCAGGTTCACGGGTGAAGCGGGACACTCTCTGAGCTTGGGAGGTGAGGACCAGCCTCTTTAGGCACCCAGCGCCAGCAGGTACCATTTAGGGACATACTACCCTGAACATGCCCTATGTCGTTTTGTCTCTGAAGCTAAGCAGGGTCGAGCCTGGTTAGTACTTGGATGGGAGACCTTCTTGGAATCCCAGGAGCTGTAGGCTTTTGCCTTTTACCTTTGACCTCCTTGACCTCTTCTTTGGCGCCAGCCCACCCCCCCTCCCTGACAAGGGAGAGGCGCTCCTGGGGCCAAACTCAACCCAGAAAGCAGGGCTCTCTCAGCCCCTCCCAGTTCAGCCCAGCTGCCTGGCCTGCCTTGCACACCCCACCGCAGGTCACAAGGGGCCCGCTCCCCGCTCCCCACTCCCTGCACCAGGCCAAATCCCACTGCACCGGCTTGAAGCCACACCCCACCTTTGCACCTTCCCTGACACACCACCTACACATGCACGGAGTGCAGGTGGGGCCAAGTTCCGGGCTCCGGTGTCCGGAGACTGGGGGCTGGAGGGTGGGGGCTGGGGTGCGGAGATGCCAGTACAAAGAAGGGGGCGCGAGGGACACAGAGACACCACACTCTGACTATGCCACAGGCCTGGGCTGCCTGGGTCCTGGACCTCTTCCCTCCCTCAGAGCCCTCATCCGCAGAGACCCTGGCAATTCACAAGGCCCAGCTAGGACAGCGGGCTTTGGCTGGTGATGTTCTCTGGGGATGCTGGGACTCCGGTTGGCGTTTGAGCCACATGGGGCAGAAGTGAGGGAAAGGCCAGGTGGGAGGATGCCCGAGGGTGGGGAGGAGGCACTGACAATCCGGGGGGCCCCTAAGGCCTGGCCGGGCGGGCGCTGCTGCTCCCTCCCACTCATTTCCCAGTGAGCAGCGGGACGTGGTGTGGTGTTTTGTGTTTTGGTGTGGTGTGGTGTGGTATGGTGTGGTGTGGGGTGGTGTGGTCTGCTGAGGTGCTGCGAGATGCTGTGATGTGCGGTGCGGGAAGGTGTGGGATGAAGGCGGTGGTGGGCGTGGGACCAGGCCGGAGCATCCTGTAAGAGTACCGGGATCAGAGAGCGCCAGGGCTTGTGGCACTCCGGGGTGCCAGGGGCCGGATGCTTGGCCCCCGCCACCGACCCGGAGCCCGTGGAGGACGGCGGCGGCAGGAGGCAGGCAGTCCAGCAGGCAGGCAGGCTGGCAGGCAGGTTCATGGGTGAAGGGGGGCACAAGTGGGCTTGGGAGGCGAGGACCACCCTCTTTAGGCGCCCAAGGGAAGCAGGTAGCCTTTAGGGACATACTGCCCTGAACGTGCCGGACCTCCTCGTGTCTCAGAAGATATGCAGGGTCCGGCCTGGTTAGTACTTGGATGGGAGACCTTCTGGGAATACCGGGTGCTGTAGGCTTTTCCCTTTTGACTTTGACGTCCTTGACCCTTTCTTTGGCGACAGCCGACCCGCCAACCCTCCCTGACCAGTGAGGGGCACTCCTGGGGCCAAACTCAACCCAGCCAGGGTTCCCTCAGCCCCTCCCAGTTCAGCCCAGTGGCCTGGCCTGCCTTGCACACCCCACACCGCATGTCACAAGGGGCCCACTCCCCGCTCCCCACTCCCCGCACAAGGCCAAATCCCACTGCATGGGCTTGAAGCCACACCCCAGCTTTGCACCTTCCCTGCCACACCACCTACACACGCACTGAGGGCAGGCGGGACCCGGTTCTGAGGTCCGGGGTCCGGGGGCTAGGGCCTGGGGGCCGGGGGCTGGGGGCTGGAGAGTGGGGGCTGGGGCCTGGGGCTGGAGGGTGGGGGCTAGGGTGCCTGGATGCGAGGACAAAGAAGGGGCGGGAGGAACATAGAGACACCACACTCTGACTACGCCACAGGCCTGGGCTGCCTGGGTCCTGGGCCTCTTCCCTCCCTCGGAGCCCTCATCCCCAGAGCCCCTGGAATTCACAAGGCCCAGCTAGGGCAGCAGGCTGTGGCTGGTGATGTTGTCTGGGGATGCTGTGGGCTATGGATTGTGTTTGAGCCAATAGGCGCAGATGGGAGGGAATGGCCAGGTGGGGGGGGGGGCCCGAGGGTAGGCAGGAGGCGCTGAGAATCCAGGGGGCCCCTAAGGCCTGGCCTGGCGATGCCGCTGCTCGCTCCCACCCTTTTCGCAGTGAGCAGCGTGACATGGTGTGGTGTGCTGTGCTTTGGTGTGGTGTGGTGGAGTGTGGTGTGGTGTGGTGTGGTAAGGGGTGGTGTGGTGTGGTGTGCAGAGGTGCTGCGGGGTGCCGTGCCCTCCAGTGCGGTGACCTGGGTGATGGAGGGGGAGGTTGGCGTGGGAGCAAGCCAGAGCAGCCTGCACGAGTACCGGGATCAGAGAGCGCCAGGGCTTGCACCACTCCGGGGTGCCAGGATCCTGTTGCGCAGCCTTTGGAACCGACCCGGGGCCCTCGGAGGACGGCAGCGGGAGGCAGGCAGTCAAGAAGGCAGGCAGGCTGGCAGGCATGTGCACGGTGAAGGGGGCACGCGCTGGGCTTGGGAGGCGAGGACCAGCCTCTTTCGGCGCACAGCGGCAGCGGGTAGCGTTTGGGGACCAACTAACCTGAACACGCCGGATCTCCTCTTGGGTCGGAAGCCATGCAGGGTCGGGCCTGGTCAGTACTAGGATGGGAGACCATCTGGGAATGCCTGTTAACTGGAGGCTTTTCCCTTTTGCCTTTGACCTCCTTGACCTCTTCATTGGCGCCAGCCCACCCCCCCTCCCTTCCTGACCAGGGAGAGGCGCTCCTGGGGCCAAACTCAACCCAGCCAGGGCTCCCTCAGCCCCTCCCAGTTCAGCCCAGCGGCCTGGCCTGCCTTACACACCCCACCCCACGTCACAAGGGGCCCGCTCCCCTCTCCCCACTCCCCGCACCAGGCCAAATCCCACTGCACGGGCCTGAAAACACACCCCAGCTTTGCACCGTCCCTGACACACCACCTACACCCGCACGGAGTGCCCAGTGCACGCGGGACCGTTTTCCGGAGTTGGGGGTCCGGGGTGCGGGGTCCTGGGGATGGGCGCTGGAGCGTGGGGGCTGGGGCCTGGGTTGGAGGGTGGGGGCTGGGGTGCGTAGACGCGAGGACAAAAATGGGGCGGGAGGGTCCCAGAGACACCACACTCCGTCTAGGCCACAGGCCTGGGCTGCCTGGGTGCTGGGCCTCTTCCCTCCCTCGGAGCCCTCCACCCCTGAGCCCCTGGCAATTCACAAGACCCAGCTAGGTGAGCGGGCTTTGTCTGGTGATGTTGTCTGGGGACGCTGGGGCTCCGGTTGGCGTTTGAGCCACTTGGGGCAGAAGGGAGGGAATGGCCAGGTGGGGGGCTGCCCAAGGGTGGGGAGGAGGTGCTGAGAATCCAGGGGGTCTCTAAGGCCTGGCGTGGCAGATGCTGCTGTTCGCTCCCACCCATTTCGCAGTGAGCAGTGGGACGAGGTGTGGTGTGCTGTGCTTTGGTGTGGTTTGGTGGGGTGTGGTGTGGTGTGGTGCGGTGCGGTGTGGTGTGGTGAGGGGTGGTGAGGGGTGGTGTGCAGAGATGCTGCAAAGTGTGGCGCCATGGGGTGCGGTTACCTGTGGGATGGAGGGGGAGGTTGGCGTGGGAGCAAGCTTGAGCAGCCTGCAAGAGTACTGGGATCAGAGAGCGCCAGGTCTTGCGCCACTCCGCGGTGTCAGGGGCCTGTTGCACGACCCTCGCCACCGACCCGGGGCCCTGGGAGGACGGCAGCGGGAGGCAGGAGGTCAAGAAGGCAGGCAGGCTGGAAGGCAGGTTCATGGTTGAAGGAGGCACGCCCTGGATTCGGGAGGAGAGGCACAGCCCCCATAGGCGCCCAGCGGCAGCGGGTAGCTTTTGGGGACAAACTATCCTGAACAATCCGGATCTCCTCTTGTGTTGGAAGCTATGAAGGGTCGGGCCTGGTGGGTACTTGGATGGGAGTCCCTCTGGGAATACAGGGTAATGTAGGCTTTTCCATTTTGCCTTTGACCTCCTTGAACACTTCCTGGTGCTAGCCCACACCCCCTCCCTCCCTGACCGGGGAGAGGCGCTTCTGGGGCCATAATCAACCCAGCCAGGGCTCACTCAGCCCCTCCAAGTTCAGCCCAGCTGCCTGGAGTGCCTTGAACTCACCGGGGCACCTCTCAAGGCGCCGACTCCCCGCTCCCAACTCCCCACACCAGGCCAAATCCAACTGCACCCGCTAGAATCCACACCCCAACTTTGCACCTTCCCTGACACAGCACCCACATAACCCCTGGTGATGTTCTCTGGGGACGTTGGGGCTCCAGGGTGGGTTTGAACCAGGTGGGCAGACAGGAGGGAAAGGCCGGGAAGCTGGTTGCGCTGGCTCTAGTGCTGGGGAGAGGGCTCTGAGAACCCGGAGGGGTGGGCCCAGAAGGCACGAGCGGCCTGATGCCCCACGCTCACTTCCACCCTCTTCCCACTGAGCAGCCCATCGTGGTGTAGTGCGGTGCGGTGTGGTGCGGGGCTGCGAGGTGCGGTGCGGGGCTGCGGTGCGGTGCGGTGCGCTGTGCTACGTAGCGGGATGGAAGGGGAGGCGGGCGTGGGGCCAAGCCAGGAGCAGCCGGCAAGAGTCCTGGGGTTAGAGAACACCGGGGCTTGCGCCACAGCGCGTTGCTAGGATCCTCTGGCTCGGCCTCCGCCACCCGCCCTGGGGCCCGCGGCGGAGGGCGGCGGCGGCGGCGGCGGCGGCTGCGGCTGCGGGTGAGGCGGCTGCGGCTGTGGTGGCTGCGGCAGCGGCGGCGGCGGCGGCTGAGGCGGCGGCGGCGGTTGCGCTTGAGGCGGCGGCGGCTGAGGCGGCGGCTGAGGCGGTTGCGGCGGCGGCGGCGATGGCTGTGGCTGCAGTGGCGACAGCGGCGGCAGCCGCGGCTGAGGCGGCGGCGGCGGCTGAGGCGGCGGCTGAGGCGGCGGCTGCGGCGGCGGCGGATGAGGCGGCTGCCGTGGCGGCGGCGGCTGCGGTTGCGGCTGCGGCGACTGCGGCGGCTGTGGGTGCGGCTCAGGTGGCGGCTGTGGCGGCGGCGGCTGCCGCGGTGGCTGCGGCTGAGGCGGCGGGGGCGGCGGCTGCGGGTGAGGCGCCGGCTGCGGCGGCTGAGGCGGCGGCGGCAGTGGCGGCGGCTGCGGCTGAGGCCGCGGCGTCAGGCAGGCAGGCAGGCAGGCAGGCTGCAGGCAATCAGGCAGGCCCGTGCGTCGTGAAGCGCGGCACCCGCTTGGCTTGGGACGCGTGGAGCATTCTCTTGGAGCGCTCAGCGGCTGCTGCTTGCCTCTTCAGCCACAGCAGCCTGCACGAGGCTGACCCCCGTCTTCTCTGGGAAGCTAAGCAGGGTCGGGCCTGGTTAGCACCTGGATGGGAGACCGCCTGGGAATACCGGGTGTTGTATAGGCTTTTGCCTTTTCCCTTTGGCCTCCTTCACCTCTCCTTTGGCGCCCACCCCCCCTTCCCCCTCCCTGCTTGTGTCCCTCTCTCCTCAAGGAGCTT
>NW_026463988.1:0-39165 GCF_027475565.1 Acinonyx jubatus
CCGAATCTATTATAAAGAAGGAATATAGTCTGGGAATCTGAATGAATTGTTGTCCTTACCTCAATGAGACAGAAAACTGTGATCAAAATCATCACTACTACAGTCACAGATATTGCCAAGATGAGTTTGTTGTTATAGCCATAGCCTGGAACTTCTTTTGTGAGCTAAAAACAGGGGAAGAACAATTTTTTTAGAAAACAGAGATAGGATGAAAGTTAACTATTCTTTAACGACTCTAAAACCCCATTCTTTCCGATGAATCGCTTATAGGTTCTTAAGGAATATACCAAATCTAATGTGATATGTAATCTTAATCATTAGCATTTTCTTCAAGAATTTATGTATCTTGTATGTTAGGTCCTCGTTTTGTCTACTCTGGGAACAGCGGCACTGTTTCCTAAATGAGCAAAGTGGCAGATCATTGCCTTAGCCAAAATTACGTGGCCAAGACAAGACCCGGACCAGGAGCCCCTGGTCCTTGTGCTTGGGTCCATGTCCTAAACCACCTAAATGTCGAGACCCCACATTTTGGGATTTATCCTCACCTCCCTTGACTCCTGCCCTCTCTGTTCACTCTGGACTTCTGTGCTCTCATTGATATAATTCTCATTTTTCCATTGGTCCGTATCCCACTCTGCCTTGGACACCTTTACTTCTTGCTGCTCGCTGAGAAGCTTCATCAGGAGGCCTGTTCTGGAGATGAGCTTGGCACAGGCCAGCTGCATGTGGGTCTCAGAGCAGTCCATTTTCAAAGTCCGGATAACATGAGAAATGAGGCTTCTCACGTGATTGTTGGGGATGAGGGACCGTAGCTGCTGGTTTAACTGAATTTCAAACAGATCACCTGAGGACGAGAGCTTTGACACAGTGAAGCCTGTGGCTTTTGGGGGCAAGCCAGTGCCCGCATTGTGGTATTCCCATTGTGTATCATTGGTTTGTTTAACGGTCGGCGTAGAGTTGTCTGCAGTAACAGAATTAGCAGTGGAAAGATTCTTACGGTTTGTGAATTCAGGGAGAGTTTGTGCTGGCACAGTAGTGTTTCCTGTAGAAATATTTTCGTCAGCAACATTTTGGGCAGTAGTGTTCTCTGCAGTAGTGTTTTCTCTGTAAGTTCCTGAAGGAGCAAATAATTCTGGAAAAGGATTTTTCTGAGGACTCAGTTCTCCCGGAGATGAAAAATCCTCTCGTGAAGGGGAATTTACGAGGCTCCTGACTGCAGAGGATGGAGGCCTCTTTGCAAGCAGCTGTCTAGTACTGAGTGAACTTTCCTTTCTGGACTTTCGACTCAGTTTGGCCTTGGGTGTTCTGTGGACCACACGGGAGCGACTTTTATGAAAGCGGTGTGTTTTTCTGGGGTGTGAGGCTGGTCCGAAAGCCTTCATATTTCTAACTCTAGCATTTGCATCTTCTAAAAGAAAAATGCTGTACATGAAGTCTTTTGATTTTTTTTTCACGTCAGGTGGGGATTTTGGAGCGGGGGTGGCAGAAGGCCTGTCCAAAAGGTATTGCTTCATGAAAGAAGAGACCGCTGCCTTGTGCTCCTCTGCGAACGAAGGCTCTGTGTCGAAGGAGCTTCCCACTAAGTTGCTGGGCCTGTGCGCCACGTGAAGCTCCCCTGGGGATGGTCTCCTGAGCCTTCTCTCCTTGGCCATGTTCTCCACAGACGGCTGGGCGTTCTGTTTCCTCTGGATGTTCTGACGTCTCAGTTCTTTGAAGTGCCTTTTCCGTATGCCCTTTGGGCCCCTGATGACCTTGTTCACTCTCAGGAACTTTTTCCCCACACTCTCAACTTCGTCTACGCTCTTCTCCTGCGGTTGGGCAGTTTCCAATTTCTTTGGAAAGATTTGACGTTTAAACTTGGGACCTAAAAGGCTGGAATGTATAAGCATGGCCGTTTTTTCTTTCTTTTTCACCTCATCGATTTTTTCCTGAATTTCTGCATCTAACAAATTTTCCAGAAAGTAGAGTTTTCTCAGTTTATTCTTGTAAGTTGAATTGTTGGATCCAGGTTGAAGAGAAGGGTCCCCTGTGTCGTTCATCGAGTAACCCACGGGCTTGTCTCCCTCTTGCCCATTTGAAAACAGAAATTTAATGAACGGTAACAGCGTCGATTCTACGTCTTCTAGATTGCCCTCCGAGAAATAAGGCAATATGTAATTCAGTGCACTAATGACATCACTTTCGTTATTGAAGTCTAGCTGCTCATTCATAAAGGCTGACAAACTGACACGATCTATGTCTGAGGATGCCTTCTCTGGCTCAATAGTCAGCTCCGTGCTGGTGCTCTTCTTTCGAGCTTTCAATACCTTCATGAATGATCCTTCTGCATTCCTTAGGTATACTTCCTGATCTGTCGAAGAAGAAGGAGAGATGAGTTTTGATAATGAAAGACTGATAGCACAGCTCTTTGTCAATGCACAGTCATACATCCCAGTCAAGCAAATTAAGAATCAGCAAATACTTGAGCGCCATTTAGAGAGGAGACGACCTCAAACTTGGACCTACGATTGGCAACGACCAAAGGAGAAAAAGATGCTTTTTGAAAAAGTAGCTATTTCCTCAGAACATTCCATAGTGTGAATAACTATATTTAGAGTGATTCCATTGGTCCCCAAGGGCCGATTGCCCAGGCCTCAAGAAAAGCCAAGGCTGGAAGATACTCGGCTAAACTGTGTGCAGCTCTAGTGCGACTCCTGGCATTCACATACCCCACCCTGTCCCGCTTCGGGGGCAGAGGGAGCACGAGTCTTCCTCCTTCTACGTCTTCAGTGGGCTTGAGTTCTTGCTACCATCACATATGCACGGGACAACACCGGTCACTAGCAGGTCCTCATCCGGACACGCCCTCTCCGCCCACCCACCAATTCCTTTGTTTGGTCCCTGCTCCCCTATATCGCACCTCCCTTAACATAAGCTCTAGACAGAAAAAACTAAAAACGAGACCCGCTACGTCCACCCTGGTTCTTTGCTTAAATTTGGGCAGAGATGTGGGGTATAGGTTAAGAGATTTTCCAGGTATGAGAGAGATGCCACTGTGGGACGTTCAAAAAAATCAACGGAATGGTACTTGAGGTTTTAAAATGCAGAAGGGATAAAGAAACTTTGGTCAAATGCCTACTTTGCTTTCATTTCCTTTCATTTCCAAATTTCTAGCTTTACTGAGAGAACCATCCAGAGCTTCCAACTACATGAAGGTCAAGCGTACAGCTTGTGTACACTGAACAGCACTGTGCAGCTGGGGTTTTCCAGAAGAATTAAACGTATTTTTAGCGGTGCTGGTGAGAGTCAGAGGAGGAGGTTATAAAGGTCACGAGAGAGGAGGAGCAGCGGGCTGGCGGAGCGCCCAAAACGGGAGAGGAGACTTGAGTGCTAGGCTAAGGCACCTCTGATCTCATTTTTCCTCACCTGTCAAAGGAGATAAAAAAAAAATGCCTATTCTGCCCACCTCTAAAGGAGAAGGGAGTAAGGTAATTGGGAAAACATTGTTTTGGAGAATAAGCAACACTACCTATAGAAGTAGCAAAGTGTAATTTATGCTGTGCCCTAGACCATTGACAGGGACCCATATTCAAGCTATCCAGGTGCAAAAGCACATTTTGGAAGTCACCAAGTTAGTGCCAATAAAACCTAAGAACAGAAAAATACCTAAAAGCACCTGTGTTTTGGATAGGAAAGCTTAAGATTCAGAACAAGAGTTGGACAGCCCAAGAATAGAAGAGCCCTCTCATCCGTTAGAACGGTTGGGTAGCAGCTTCTGGTTAGGGAACAGAAACACAGAGGCTCCAAATAAAACTTTTTCCGAAATCAGCATCACTTGTACTCTTACACACTTATAAAAACAACAAAATAAGCAAAAAGGTATCTCCACCTGTCCTATAAGACAAAGGGCACCTGAGACCTAACGCACGTAAAATCAGCTTATAAACTGTGATGCACTAGTGGACAGGTTTTTATTTTGGGGTAGTTGACTTAATAATGTAACTGAGAATCTGACTTTTAACCAAGGAATAGTTCTTAGAAATTTAGGGATCTGAACTCTGAATGAGTAAAAATAATGCAATGACATCATTAGTTTAAAAATTTACCACTGTTAGGGTGCCTGGGTGGCCCAGTCAGTTAAGCATCCGACTTTGGCTCGGGTCATGATATCACAGTTCAGCCCCGCATGGGGCTTGCTGCTGTCAGTGTAGAGCCTGCTTCGCATTCTCTGTCCCCCTCACTCACTCTCTGCCCCCTCCCAGCTCACGCACGTGAATGCTCTCTCTCTCTCAAAACTGAATAAATATTAAAAAAAATTATCATTGTTGATTAAAAATAAAAGTTAAACCACAAATAAAATAAAAATTTACAAATTTATCATCAGGCAATTAGGACTTACCACAACGTGTGCCATTTGTCAGACATGCACTGTCACAATGTAGCTTGACTGTCTTACAGACAACCTCAATAGTATTTTTAAATTGGCAGAGACAGCAGGCCATACGGCTAGGTAATATCCTATAAATGGAAACACAGAGAATTAAATTAGTGGTAAAGGAGTTACTTGAGTAGGTAGAAGAGACGGGCCAAAGTCATCACAGGGCTGTGCAAAAAGGAATTCTTGAGGCACATGGCCTGGATGGTTGGGTAGGAACCAGTTGGCCAACTGCTGCTCTTGAATATTATAAATACCCAGATAGAAGGACAGAGGTGCCCAACAGAAAGGTAAGGATGGCATGGGGTATGGTATCCTTAGAATGAGATAGAGATTAGAACTGGGTGACACGGATCAGTAGTTTAATACACAGGTAACTCCTTCCAAGCCAAAAGTCTCACTTTGGGTGGAGAGCACACAGAAAGAGGGTAGACTTCTAAGAGTTTGAATAAATCTGAAATATGGCCCATACTGAGGATAAAAAGCAATCAGCTTTGGCTCAGGTCATAATCTCGTGGTTCATGGGTTTGAGCCCCACATCAGGCTCTGTGCTGAGAGCTCGGAGTCTGGAACCTGCTTCAGATTTATCTTCCTCTCTCTCTACCCCTTCCCTGATCACTCTCTGTGTCTTAAAAATAAATAAATGTTAAATTTTTTTTTAAAAGCAATCAATCAAAAACTAATCCATAATCTACACAAATGCTACAATTAGCAGACAAGGACATTTAAAAAAGTTATTATAACAGTATTTCATATGTGGAAAAAGCCCCATGCCTCTACTTAACTCAATGAATTGTGCAACAACTTCAAGTGGCCTAATATATGTATACTTAGAGTCCACGAAGGAGAGGAGATATAAAAAAATTTTGAAAAAATAATAGCCCCCACATTTCCAAATAAGTAAACCGTATAAACTCACAAATCCAGGAAGGTCAATGAACTCTGAGCACAACATGGATTAAACTACATGTTTAGTTTAATCCATTAAACACGGGTAAAACTACACCACGGCACATCATAATCAAACTGGTCAAAGCCAGCGATAAAGAGCAAATCTTAAAAGCAGCCAAAGGAACAAAAGCACACATGACATACAGAGCAACAAAGATATAACAATGACAACATATTTCTTGTTGGAAATAATGTAAGCCAGAACTCGGTGGGGCAGCATCTTTCAAGCAGTGAAAAGGAGAGGGGGACCAAATAGCTATCAAGCTAGAATTCTATACCCAAAGCTTTCAAAAATAAAAGCAAGATAAAGACTATCTGAGACATACAAGAGCCGGAAGAATTCATCATTAGTAGGCTTACACTGTAGAAATGCCAAAGGAAGTATTTTTTTAAATGTTTATTTGAGAGACAGAGAGAGAGAGGGCACGTGCAGTATGCGTGTGCAAGGGGGAAAGAGCACTGAGGAGACAGAGAATCCCAAGCAAAGCCCAACGCGGGACTTGAGCTCACAAACTGTGAGACTATCACCTGAGCCACAATCAAGAGTTGGATGCTTAACTGACTGAGCCACCCAGGTGCCCCTAAAGAAAGTATTTTTCAGCAGAAGGAAAAGGATAGCAGACAGAAATGTGGATCCACACAAAGGAATGAAGAACATTAGAACTGGTAACTATATAGGTTATGATTTCACTTCACTATATGTATGTATATCATTTCACTATATGATTTCACTTATATGTAGAATCTCAGAAAAAACAAACAAACAAGGGGTGCCTGGATGGGCTAAGTCAATGAAGCATCCTACTCTTGATGTCGGCTCAGGATCTCAGGGTCATGAGATCGAGCCCTGTGTCAGGCTCCATGCTCAGCATGGATTAGTTTAAGATTCTCTTAAGATTCTCTCTCTCTCTCTCTCTCTCTCTCTCTCTCTCTCTCTCTCTCCTCTGCCCCTCTCCCCAACGTGTACACTCTGTCTCTAAAATTAAAAAAAAATACACCAAAAACCGTAAGATACCTAGGAATAAACCTAATCAAAGAGGTAAAAGATCTGTATGCTGAAAACAATAGAACGCTTATGAAAATAAATTGAAGAAGACAGAAAGAAATGGAAAAACATCCCATGCTCAAGGATTGGAAGAACAAATATTGTTAAAATGTCTATACTACTCAAAGCAAACTACACATTCAATTCAATCCCTATCAAACACCAGTATTTTTCACAGAGCTAAAACAAACAATTCTAAAATTTGGATCGAACAAGAAAAGACCCCCAATTATAATGTTGGGAAAAAACAAACAAACAAACAAAGCTGGAGGCATCATGATTCTGGACTTCAAACTGTATTACAAAGCTGTAATCATCAAGACACTATGGTACTGCACAAAAACAGACACATAGATCAATAGAATAGAATAGAGAACCGAGAAATGGAGCCACAAATATATGGTCAACTAATCTTCGATAAAGCAGAATATCCAATGGAAAAAAGATCGTCTTCGCAATAAATGGTGTTGGGAAAACTGGACCGTAACATGCAGAAGAATGAAACTAAACCACTTTTTTACACCATACACAAAAATAAATTCAAAATGGATGAAAGACCTAAATGTGAGACAGGAAACCATCCAAATCCTAGAGGAGAACACAGGCAGAAACCTCTTTGATCTCAGCTAAAGCAACTTCTTACTACACATGTCTCTAGAGGCAAGGGAAACAAAAGTACAAATGAACCACTGAGGAGTGCCTGGGTGGCTCAGCGGGTTGAATGCCTGACTCTTGGTGTTGGCTCAGGTCGTGATCTCAGGGTCGTGGATTGAACCCCGCATCAGGATTCTCTCTCCACTTGAGATTCTCTCTCTCCCTCTCTCTCTGCTCCCCCCCATGCATACATGTATGTGTGTGTCCATGTTCTGAATTAATTAATTAATAGGGGCACCTGGGTGGCTCAGCTGGTTAAGTATCTGACTTGGCTCAGATCATGATCTTACAGTTCGTGAGTTTGAGCCCCGTGTCAGGCTCTGTGCTGACAGCTTGGAGCCTGGAGCCTGTTTCAGATGCTGTGTCTCCCTCTCTCTCTCTGCCCCTCCCCTGCTTGCACTCTGTCTCTCTCTCTCAAAAATAAACATAAACAAACAAACAAGCAAACATTTTTTTAAATGAATTATTGGGACCTCATCAAGATAAAAACCTTCTGGGGCACCTGGGTGTCTCAGTCGGTTAAGCTTCTGACTTCAGCTCAGGTCATAATCTCACGGTTTGTGAGTTCGAGCTCCGCATTGACTCTCTGTTGACAGTGCGGAGCCTGCTCAGATCCTCTGTCTCCCTCACTCTCTGCCCCTACCCCACTCTTGTGCGCTCTCTCTCAAAAATAAACATCCATTAAAAAAAGATAAAAAGCTGTACAGCAAAGGAAACAATCAACAAAAGTAAAAGGCAACTGATGAAATGGGAGAACATATTTGCAAATGACATAATCTGATAAAGGGCTAGTATCCAAAATATATAAAGGACTCAACACCCAAAAAATCAAATACAGAATCTAGTTAAGAAAAGGGCAGAAGACGTGAATAGACGGTTTTTCAAAGAAGACATCCAGAAGGCTAACAGACACATGAAAAGATGCTCAATATCACTCATCATCAAGGAAATACAAATCAAAATCACAATGAGATACCACCTCACATGTGTCAGAATGGCTCAAATTAATACCTCAGGAAATAACAGATGTGGAGAAAGGGGAACCTTTCTGCACTGCTGGTGGGAATGCAAACTGCTGTAGCCACTCTGGAAAACAGTATGGAGGTTTTTAAAAAGTTAAAAATAGAACTACCCTACAACCCAGCAATTGTACTATTGGCATTTAACCAAAGGATACAAAAATGCTGATTTGAAGGGGCACGTGCACCCAATGTTTATAGCAGCGCTATCAACAATAGCCAAAGTATGGAAAGAGCCCAAATGTCCATTGATGGATGAATGGATGAAAGATGTGGTATATATATATAATGGAGTATTACTCGGCAGTCAAAAAGAATGAAATCTTGCCGTTTGCAACTACACGGATGGAACTGGAGGGTATCATGCTAAGTGAAATTAGTCAGTGAAAGACAAAAATCATATCACTTCACTCATATGAGGACTTTAAGAGTCAAACTAGATGAACATAGGGAAGGGAAACAAAAATAATCTAAAAACAGGGAGGGGGACAAAACAGAAGAGACTCATAAATATGGAAAACAAACTGAGGGTTACGGGAGGGGTTGTGGGAGGGGGGATGGGCTAAATGGGTAAGGGGCACTAAGGAATCTACTCCTGAAATCATTGTTGCACTATATGCTAACTAATTTGGATGTAAATTTTAAAAAATAAAAAATAAAACAAGGTAAAAAATAAACAAAAAATAAACAAAAAACCAAATGAATGAATAAACAACAACAAAAAAGAGAAAACACTTGTAAATATGGAGAACAAACTGGGGATATGGACAAAATGAGTGAAAAGGGTTAAGAGGTACAAACTTGCAATTATAAAATAAGTAAGTCACCAGATGAAAAGTACAGCATAGGGAATATAATCAATAATACTGTAATATACTTATTGTGGTGAGCATTTCATGATGTATATAAAAGATCACTGTGTTGTACACCTGAAACTCATTTTATATTACATGATCTATATATACTTCAATAAAAGAGATAATTGAGGGGCACCCAAGTGGCTCAGTCAGTTAAGCATCTGACTTCAGCTCAGGTCATGATCTCATAGTCTGTGATTTCAGGCCCCACATCAGGCTCTGTGTCTACAGCTCAGAGCCTGGAGCCTGCTTCAGATGCTGTGTCTCCCTCTCTCTCTGCTCCTCCCCCACTTGCACTCTGTCTCTCTCAAAAATAAAAAAATAAAAAAAGATAATTGACTATTTAAACAAAAAAAATAATGTGTGCTAAAAGTAAAATGTATGAAAACAACAGCACAAAGGTCAGGAGGGGAACAATGGAAGTACACTATTTATTGTAAGGTTCTTATACTATTCATGAAATCATATCATATCATTTGAAGATAGACTGTGATAAGTTAAACATGAACACTACAAACCATTAAACAGCTACTAAAATAACAAAACCTGAGTTGTAACTATTTATCCCCCCACCAAAAAATAGTAAAACGTACTAAATCAACCCAAGAGCAGGAAGAAAAAGAAAAAGAAAAGAAACAAAGAACAGATGGGATACATAGAAAAGAGTAGACAGTAGCTTTAAATGTAATCATATAAACAATTACATTAACTATAAATGGTGTAATCACCTAATTAAAAGATAGAGTTGTCATACTGGATAAAAAAGCAAAAGCCAACTATATGCTGTCTATAAGATTCATCTTGAATACAAAGATATAAGTAGGTTAAAAATATGGAAGAAATTATGCTCTGCTAACACTAATCAAACGAAACCTTGAGTGGCTATATTTACTATAGGACAAAGTCAATTTCAAAGCAAAGATATTACCAGGGATAAATGAGGTTATTCCATTGGGATAGAAATGTCAACTAATAGAAAAGACATCACTTAAAAATTTATGTATCTGATAATAGAACTTCCAAATATATTAAGGAGAATAGGAAAGAGAGACACATAAGTACACAATTAGAGTTGGAGATTTCAATATCCCTCTCTCAATAATTGACAGAAAAAATATATAGAAAATGAGTAATGATACATCAGACTTGAAAAATACTCCCAACCTACTTGACCTAGTTGACATTTATAGAATACTCCACACCAAATCAGCAGACTACATATTTTTTTTCAAGTGGACACATAATATTTATCAAAATAGACCATATTCTCATCTATTACCAGAACTCATTGGCTATAAAACAAGCCTCAATAAATTTAAAAGGATTTCAGTCATCCAACATATTGTTCTGTGATTACAATGGAATTAAATAACAAATTAACAGATCTGTAAAATCTCCAAATATTTAGAAACTAACCAACACACTCCTAAGGAACCCTATTGGTCAAATAAGTCAAAATGGATATTAAAAACTATTTTGTACCGACTGAAACTGAAAACACAACATGTCAACATGTGGGATGTTGCTCATATAGTATTCATCTTCCCCAGTGTCCACTTTTAAGAAACTAGAAAATGAAAAGGAAATTCATCACTGAGTAAGGAGAGAAAATGGAATGATGAAGATCAAAGCAGAAATTTTTACAAAGGAAAACAAAAACAGAGAAGTCAGTGTAATGAAAAGGCACTTTTTAGAGAAGATAAGTAAAACTGATAAACTTCTGGCCAGATTTATCAAGAAAAGACAAGAGAAGACACAAATTATCAATATCAAAAATGAGAGGAATGACATCACTACAATTCTACAGGTACTAAAAGGATAATAAGGGAATATTATAAAATACTCTTGTCAATAACTTCAAGATGAAATAGATTCCCTGAAAGACATGAACTACTCCAAAAAATAAGTATGTAATTTAAGTAGCACTATTACAAAAATAAAATCTGTAGTTTAACACTTTCTCACAAAGAAAGCTTCAAGCCCACATGGCTTCACTGGTGAATTCTAGCAAACATTTAAGGAAAACATAATGCCAATTCTGCACAAACTGTCCTAGAGAATTGAAGAGAGGGGACTACTTCCCAACTCAATTTTAAGGCCAACATTCACCTTATGAAAAATAGATCAAGACATTAGAAGAAAGGATAGATAGAAGATCTCATATACTGCTGGCTGGAATGCAAAATGGTACATCCACTTTAGAAAACAGGTAAGCAGTTTCTTAAACAGTTAAATATACACTTAGCATATGATGTAGCAATCCTGCCATTAGGTATTTTACCACCTCCCCCCTCCCCCAATGAAAACATATGCTCATACGAAGACCTGCATGTAAGTGTTTTAAGCAACTTTATTCATAAAGGCCAAAAAGCTAGAAACAACTCAAATGCCCATTAACTGATGAACGCATAAACAAACTGGTATATCCTCACAACTGCAATACTACTCGGCGATAAAAAGGAAATGAACTACTGACATGTGCAAAAACATGGATGAGTCTCTGGGGTGCCTGGGTGGCTCAGTCAGACAAGTGACCGACTTTGGCTCAGGCCATGATCTCATGTTCCGCAGGTTCATGCCCTGTATTGGGCTCTGCGCTGACAGAGCCTGGAGCCTGCTTCGGGTTCTGTCTCTCTCTCTCTCTCTCTCTCTCTCTCTCTCTCTGCCCCTCTCCTGCTTATGCTCTCTGTTTCTCAAAAATAAACAAACGTTAAAAAAGTTAAAAACAAAACAAACATGGATGAATCTCAAAAGGATTATGCTGAAAGGAACCAATCACAGAAGACTGCATACTGTATGATTTCATTTATTTATTTATTTTTAATGTTCATTTATTTTTGAGAGAGAGAGAGAGATGGGAGTGCAAATGGGGAAGGGGTAGAGAGACAGGGAGACACAGAATCCGAAGCAGGCTCCAGGCTCTGAGCTGTCAGGACAGAGTCCGGTGCAGGGCTTGAACTCACGAACCGCGAGATCATGACCTGAGCTGAAGTCGGACGCTTAACTGCCTGAGCCACCCAGGTGCCCCTTGTATGATTTCATTTATGAGACACTGTGGAAAAGGCAAAACTATAGGGACAAAAATTAGGTTGGTGGTTGCCAGGGCTGGTGGTGACAAAAGGGGATTGGCTGCAAAGGCACATAGGGGCCTTTTGGGGTGACAGAAATGGTCTACGTCTCAAATGTGGTGGTGCTTACATAACTACACGTTTGTCAAAACTCATCAAACTGTACGCTTAAAAAGAGTAAATTTTATACCTCAATAAATCTGACTTAAGAAAACAATAAAACAAATCTAAATCAACAACTAAGTGAAAATACACATAAGAAAAATCAACTTACAGTGTTTCCAATTCAAGGGTCATCATGAGGATGCTCTCAACTGTTGTAAGTGACACCTGTGTTGATCCCATGTCTCTGAAGGAGAAAGCCCAAACATGCGTGATGTGAACCCAAGGATAAAAATTCTGTACCTAAAAAGATACTTAAAAACATGTGATTACTTCAATTCTGGCTTCTTTGTCAAGTCAGCTCAAGAGTTTTCTTGCTATGGACAATAATTTCAGAAAACTCCCAATGAAGACATTTTATGTGCATCATCAAATTAATCACCTTGGTGCTCAACAGTACAATCCTTTTTACTCTTATCCTCATTTTCATTCTCAATTGCATCCACCTCTCTTGATTAGTCTTTTTTTCTTTTAATATACACCTTACTCCACTTTCCACTTTGAGATAAATGGTATTTCTACCTACATCTACAAGTCCCATGTCTGTTATGTGTTCTTCAATACTACTCCTTCCTCTGCAGGCTATCTTGCCCATATACGTTTTTTCGTTGCTAACAATGCTTATTTCAATAACCCAGTTAAAACTTAAATTACGACTTTTTAACCAAAACGCAAAATACTTAATCTTTTGATGACAACAAAAAAGATCAGAAATCATCTCATGAGCCATGAGATTGTTGCAATACTTACAAATATTTTAATGCTGGCAACTTAAAAAGATAGGAATCTTCAACAGCTGACAGAGGGTTACGACTGATAATTCTGAAAAATGCAATGGGATTAAAATGATCTGCATTTCCAGTAATGACTACCACGAAAGTTTATGTTCATCTGGGGGTATGGAACTGGAAGGTTAAAACTAATCATTTTCTGCCTTTGCCTATAAATCACCCTTACATTCTGTAAAGCACTCTTCCTTTGGGAACTACCCAGCTCTCTGGACTTTGATAAAGTGGAGAACAGAAAGAGAAAAAAAAAATTTTTTTTTTTTTTACGTGGACAGCAAAGCAAAGATATGCCAAAGAACTTTTTGGGCTGAAAACCCTGGAAGTGACTATGCTGGTAGGAAGCCCAGGCTCTGTAGGCAATACTGTTTCTAGTGTCCTCTATAATTCTAGGTGCTTTTCCTTTATCTCTAGACATGTAAAAAATTCCACAGTTTAAAACACCCGGTTAAAGACAAAAATAGGACCAATTCCTCAGTTTGGGGGCCAAAGACAAAGGGATTAATCTAAGAGGAAATGGTGAAAGCTATACCCCCACCATGTGTATTCTCCTATGACAGCCTTTGTTAGGTGGCAATATGATCCCGTTTCCTTATCCATCTCCTGGACTGCCAGCTCCTTGAGGGCAGGGACCATACTCTAGTGTCATTTTTGTCCCTGTGCCTGACAGAGTGCTCGTTATTTACTAGTTACTTAGTGAAGGCTTGTTGAATAAGTAACATTTTGTCACTGCTTGACACAAGTTTTTATTCCAAAATGCTGAGTAGATTTTCTTCTCACTTCTTTACAGCAAAAATAAAGTGAAGGAAACAGGAAGAAAGAAAAGAAAATCTGCCTTTAGGTTGACTCTGCTCAAGAATCATCACTGTACTTTTGCACAATTATAAGGATAATCATCACAACCAATACTATTGGGCTATAGGGCATCTGTGATCAGCATTTCACATTTAAACCTCACAATAACCTTATGTGATAGATACATCATTACCCCATTTTACAAGTGAGGAAACTGAAGTACAGAGAGGTTGTATAATTTGTCCCAGTTTGTCAAGCCAGTCAAGAAGCAGAGATGGAATCTGAACTCAGTTCTGACTCCAAAGCCTGTATTTAACTTGTATGAAAAAAAGGGGATTTAAAATAGCCGTTACCTTAAACTTAACTTTGAGAGCATTAAATATAGAAACACTTTGCTGAACTTCATCTCTCCATCTGGGAGAGCTTCTCTAAGAATTACATTTTCTATTTTTATTCCTTTCCTCTAATCATCTCCCATGATTAAGTATTTAATTAGCCTGTGATCATTGAGACTTTAGAGATTTCATTTTTTATTTTTTTATTCTATTTTTTGAGAGAGAGAGTACAAGAGTATGAGTGAAGGAGAGGCAGAGGAAGAGAGAGGGAGAGAATCCCAAGCAGGTTCCATGCCCAGTGCAGAGCCTGACATGGGGCTTGATCCCATGACCGCAAGATCATGACCTGAGCCGAAATCAAGAGTCAGGCAGTGAACTGAGCCACCCAGGTGTCCTGAGACTTGAGAGATTTTAAAGCCCTGTTACAGGTGAATCAGTGAAAATGAGAAAGGAAGGACGTCTGAAAATTCATCCTTCTGTAAAAGCAACAACAACAACAAAAACTAGCCAAAATGGTCAAAATCAACTTTCTCAGAACTTTGGAAATTTTAACCAATGGGCTTGCAGCAACCCGGAGAGCATGTATTAAAGAAAAAATTACTAATTTCTATAAGAACAGTGAGCTCTGTTGTTTTAACTTGTCCTCAACCTCTGCTCTCCATCCTGATGATAGCCTTAAAAATTGCCCACATCCCAGGGGAACAAAATGGAGCTGAAGTTCCTTAAAGCCTCATTCCCAAAGAACAAACTGTCATTGTTTTACCTGTCTAGTGGGGTCCCTAAAAATCTTCACTTGAAAGCCTTGCCCTTGACCTCACTGAGAACTGCACAGTGCTAAAATAGCCTCTTCCCAAGGGGCATTTTTTGAAAACAATTATAGATAAATGTTTTAACCTGGCAGCTATGTGAGGCAATTGATCACAAGACAAAAAATAGCCTAAACAAAAAGCCTAAAAGGAAAAAGCTGAGAAATGAGATGTCCACAGGGACTTTGAAATGCTCCAACATCTTCCTGGGTAACTAGAAGACCACAAGACATATTCCTGGGAATGTAGAAAAAAAACCTTAGCACTAATAAATGAGTTCAGCAAGGTTATAGGACACAAGATCGATATGTAAAAATTAGCTTTATTTCTATACATCAGCAATGACTATTCCAAAGATGAAATTAAGAAAACAATTCCATGTGTAACAGTACTCAAAAGAATAAAATACTTAGGAAAACATTTAACCAAAGAAGTGCAAGAATCACACTAAAAACCACAAAACGTTGTTGAAAGAAATTAAAGAAGATTGAAATAAATGTAAAGATATGCCATGTTCACGGATCAGAAGAAAATATTGTTAAAATGGCACTATACCCCAAATTGAACTGCGGTTTCAGTATAATCCCTATCAAAACCCCAACTGACTTCTTTCCAAAAATTGGCAAGCTAATTCTAAAATCTGTATGTCAATTCAAGGGATCGAGAATAGCCAAAATGATCTTTAACAAAAAAAAAAAAGTTTATCTATTCATTTTGAGAGACAGCGAGCATACACACCCGTGCAGAAGAGCAAACATGAGCGAGTGTGAGTGGGGAAAAGCGTGAGCAGGGGAGGGGCAGAGGGAGAAGGAGAGGGAGCATCCCAAGCAGGCTCCATGCTGTCAGTGCAGATGGCAACACGGGGTTCCATCTCACAAACCATGAGGTCATGACCTGAGCTGAAATCAAGAGCCGGCCACTTAACCAACTGAGCTACCTAGGTGCTCCAAAACGATTTTGACAAAGAACAACAAAATGGGAAGACTCACACGCCCTGGTTTCAAAACCTACTTCAAAACTACAGTAATCACGGTGTGGTACTGGCATAAGAACAGACATGTAAGCTGATGGAACAGAACTGACAGTCCAGGAATAAATCCTCACATTTCTGGCCCACTGATTTTCAACAAGGGTGCCAACACCATTCAATGTGGGAAGACTAGTGTTTTCAAATGATGCTGGGACAACCGTATACCCCCATACAAAATAATGTAGTTGGATTCCTACACTTCACACCATATATAAATATTAACTCAAAATGAGTCAAAGACCTCAATGGAAGAGCTCTCAGGAGAGCTATAAAACTCTCAGGAGAGAAATCTTTATGACCTTGGATTTAGGCAACAGTTTCTTAGACATGACACAAAAAGCACAACAAACCAAAGGAAAAATAGATAAACTGGACTTTATTTAAAAATAACAAAACAACCCCAAACTATCATATGTCTGATACAAGTCTAGTATCCAGAATATCCAGAATATATAAAGAACTCTTAAAACTCAGTAAAAAGACAAATAATCAAATGTTTAAATGGGTAAAGGATTTGAAGAGACATTTCGCCAAAGAAAATACATGAATGGCCAATAAGCACAGGAAAAGATGCTCAATGTCTTAGGTCATTAGGGAAATATAAATCAAAGCTACAATGAGATACTACTCTACACTCACTAAGATGGCTATGATCGAACAGAGAGACAATGATAAGTGGTAGCAAGATTTGGGGAAACCAGAATCTTCATACATTGGTGGGAATGTAAAATGGTGTAGTCACTGTGGAAAACAGTTTGGCAGTTCCTCAAAAGGGTTAAATATAGAGTTACTACATGACCCAGCAATTCCCCTCTTAGCTATGTACCCAAGAGAATTAAAAACATATGACCACACAAAAACTTGTACATGAATACTCATAGCAGCATTATTCATAAGAGCCAAAAAGTCAAAATAATCCAAATGTCCAATAACTCATGAATGCATGAACAAAATGTGATTGGAGCACCTGGGTGGCTCAGTCGGTTAAGCATCTGACTTTGGCTCAGGTCGTCATCTCACAGTTCATGAGTTCGAGCTCTACATCAGGCTCTGTGGTTTTGGATCCTCTGTCCCCCTCTCCCTCTGCCCCTTCCCCGCTTGTGTGTGCGCTCTCTTTCAAAAATAAATAAACATTAAAAAAAAGAATGAAGTACTGAAACATGCTACAACCGGGTAAATCTTGAAGCCAACAAGCTATGTGAAAGAAACTAGACACACATTTCGATGAAATGTCCAGAATAGGCAAATCCATAGGGGCAGAAGGTAAATTAGTTGTTGCCAGGGGTCTGGGAGGAGGGGAGAATGGGGAGTAAAGGCTGATGGGTATGGTATTTCTTTTGAGGGGCGTGATGACAATGTTCTGGAATTAGCAGTGATTATTGTCTGTCGAAGTATACCATTGGACTATATACTTTAGAACGTTGCATATTCTATTATGCGGACTATATCTCAATTTGAAAAAAAAAAAAAAAAGAACCACGTTGTGATAAATAGAGAACCAGTTGCCAGAAGATAAACATGTTAGTAGGTGGAGAAAAGGGGAGCGAAGATTCAAACTCTTCCACAACGGAGGTCAGAGGGAGTTAGCGGTGCGGCTGGGAGCCATGCGTTTTTGTTCTTGCCTTGGAAACTCCCCTATTCTTCCTATTCCAGCCCATTCTTCTACGTTTTTTCAGGCCCATTAACATGTCGGGTTTGTGTAACACTAGTTAATATCCAGTCAGACAATGTTATGAAGAGAAAGAACGTGAGTGTCACATGTCTGGTTAAACACAGTTCCTCAACCTTGAGGCTCTGAATGTCCTTTGGCTTTGAAACAATAACAATGGCATTCATACCTACAAGCTTACTGGTGGGCTCTGTGCAAGTAAGCTCTTCCCCGTGTGTGTCTTCCCCTGCCCACTGCTCCCCCCCGCCCCCCGCGCCCACCCCCGGCTCCCTACTAGGAAAGACTATGAAGAATTATGCAGCCAAAACAATTTAGTAGTTTGTTATACTTCCCCCCAACTATCTCAGTGCTCTACCCCCACTGTCCCCCCCTCTTTCCTGGTAGCTCACCCATGGCCTTATACCCATCGGCTCAGTGCTTCCTCTTACCCAGGCAGCCCTCCTGCTGACATGAATGCCCCGTGTTTACCTGTAGTGAAAACAAAATACAGGCCACTCCAAATTATCCTATTTCCTCCTGTCTTTAGTGCCGCCTTTTCTTCATGGAGCTATTGTGCCTGAGCCAAGGGGAGAATGAGAACTGACCCGACAGGTCACCTCTGCTGGACCGACAGCAATTGTTTTTCCACAGACCGCGATACGAACGAACGGTGGACATTGCACTAGAGATCATCTCCATTTCCGTTCAATTCCCTCATTTTACAGATAAAAGGTGTGCTGACTCAGTCTATTGGCTTTTGGATATTCGTGGGCTTATCTTTATGGGAGTCAAACATAACAACAGTTATCCTCAAAGACTGTCTCATAATCAAAGTTGAAGAAATACTGTTCTAGATATTTTTTTGTTTTTTAAAAAACTGTATCTTATTTGAAGAGGAAAACTCAAGTATTTTTGCAAAAGCTTTCTGTTGCAGAGCAACGGGACAGACTAAAGGTAGCTCACAAAATAAGGGAACATTTCTTACGTGTTATTTTTTTTTTCTCCAAATTCTTCTACAGAGGTCCAGACAGATGGGCTACGTTTCCTTTCTATTAAGTGAGGAGACAGAGAAGACTTGAGGACTGAAGCTTGTCACCACTGTCCTGAATGTACTGAAATCCTAACAGCTTTAGCTGAAAAAATGTCCAAAGCAGGCAGTGAAAATAAATTTCAAATAGGACAAACTCCAAACTCTCTATGCTGGAATCCCAAGGCATGGAGGGAAACCTGGCTCCTTGGAGGAAAGCAGTTGAAGAAATAAGTAGAGTGATCTAGACCCTATTCCAGTATGTTTGAAGTACTTGGGGATAGAATAACCCCTTTCCTGTATTCATCTACATAGGTCCATGAGCCATGAGAACGTGACTCCCCATGGGAAGCTCCTCAATACAAGACATCTAAGGGCATCACGTAAATCCTTTCTCAGGGGTTGGGCGGGGGGAGGGGCGAAGCCTAAAGAATCTGAAATGGTGAGCCTATGTTTTAATTAAAGTTCTGAGAATAGCCTTGAAGAGGAGTTTCTGGCAGTGAGGACCAGCCCAAGAAGCAAGGGCCCTGGAATCAGGCAGACCTAGGTCTGAATCCTGGCTGTCACTTCCTGGTGAAGGGACTTAAGTAACGAACGTCTCCGAGTCTTTGTAGCAGCATTTACCTCATAAGGCAACTTGAGGATTAAAGGAAAGAGCATGTGCAAAGCACCTAGCATAAGGCTGGGCACAGAGTGGGTGCCTAGCAGTGACGATGTGATAGTTGCACCAGGCGGTGAGCAGGAAGCCTGGGGATGCCCATAGGTGGCATGGCCAGGAGCTCCAGAAGCATAGGGAAAAGGAGCTCCCTGCTCAAAAGGTCCTATTCCAGTGAGAAGCTGACTCCGAGGGACGACGCCCAAAAGGCTAGTTGTCATTCAGGTCCTACCTAGTGCCAGGGAATGCGGAATTGTATTACTCGCGAAGCTTCTGAAGTGGTTCTGTCACTTACTGACAGTGTGAACCTAGGCAAGTCACCCGATGTCTCTGAGTTTCAACTTCCTCATCCCCAAAATGAGGATAATACTACCTGTATCACAAGAGTTGCTGGAAAAACGAAAATGAAGTGCCGTGTGAGGGGCCACGTCCGGAGCACTTCCCACGTGCCAGGCTCTATTCTAAGAGTTTAACACACATTGTCTTACTTGCAGCACAAGCGAAAGGTCTTAGCATAGTGCCGGAGCGCAGTAAATACCAATTAGAGGTCGGTATTAAAGAAATGATATGGGGCGGAGGAGCAACTACCATGCTTCCCAGAGAAAGAAGATGCCTTGGTATATACGTGGGAAGAATCAGATGCAGCTGGGAGAAGAAAAGTAATAGTTGGGTATGACTATGGCAAAGCTTTTGAACTACCACACACGGAAAATAATAAAAGTTACCCTAAATCACCCCAAAAGGACAGCCCTGAGTTGTTATCTTCATCCTTAACGTTTATGCCTTTCTGAATCTGAGAAGAAGCTGCCAGGATTTCCAGTACACACCAAAAAGCGATGACAATATCCTGAAGTGTGTCAACTTTTGTGGGCACACAGCTGTCTAAAAGGAAGCAGATGCCTGTTGACTGGGGGAGCGTTAGGGCGTGTCTGTGACTGGGGCTCGAGTTTGCCTTCAGAGGGTGGCCACACCTACCTCAATGATATTCTCCACAATAATTCAAAAGGGGTAAGGCTTAGATTTTCCTTATTCTCCCTTAGAGCTTATGTTCTTGGCACAATACGGATGCGCCACAGACGAGCCAGCATGTGAATGTGCTCTATCCCGATAAGGTACAGCCTTTCTACATCGTAGAGTCCTTCAGCTTCTAAAATCATGGAGCTCGTACTGTTAGAACCAATGAAGTGCATTTTTTAAAATAAGCCACCAGTCTGGACCTGTGTAGGTGAATGAAGGAGAAGCACTTTAAAGTCAGGAAAAAAACAACTATACTTAACATTTAGGATTATCAACCACTGTTGGTTTTCCATAATATATTTCATTCCTGATTTCATCTGAAAGAAACAGGATTATTACTACCATTCAAAAAGTGGTACCTTATTAATAAACTCTTGGCATGGCTTTGAGGTGGATTTCAGATTCAAAATAGACTTTACCACACCGCTAACGTGTTCACTCAGTGTTTACCAATAACTTAAGAGGCTTCATTCAAAAAACTTACTGAGATATAATTACCTGAAACCCAGGGGTGAATCAAGGCCTTGTAGGGTCTGAACCTCATCTACTTTGGGAAATCCTGCCTCATCAAAACATGCAAAATTATGCGTACAGGAATTGCGAGGGTCCCTCCCAAGACTTTGGAAGGGGCCTATGTAAGTGAGGAGACCTGAAGTTTAAACTTCAGTCAGTTCAAGATAAATCCACCTCAGCTGGGGCCCAAAAGGTTTACAAACTTATTTAATGCTGGAGAAAATATTCTTTCAACTTATAAACACCCCAGTAATAAGTCACATAGGTAATAACGTGACTGAATTCACGGGATGGCATCTCCCCTGCGCACGCTCTCTTTCTCTCAGAATAAATAAATAAACGTTAAAAATAAAAAAGAAAAGAAAAGTTTGGCCCCAAACAAGGAGCCCAACCTCCAATACACACTTACTGTACTGTGATGATTTTTTGGAAGTTAACTGTGAATTCGTTTTAGTAGTACAGCTCTATTCAAACCACATTGAAAGGGCGGGCCTATGCCGGCCGACTCCATCTTGTTCTGTGTCCTTCACCTTGACCACACCTCCTCCCCTTGAGTAACCCCCCCCCTCAACTGCCTAACAGGACTCTTCCCCAGGACCCTTCCCCAGCCAATCTCACCAACTGCCACTAGGCCCCAATAAAACCTTTGTCCTTTTGAAACTTTCTGTCTCTCCCTGGTGTCTCACTGCTGCAGGTAGGGTCAGTGCAGGTAGGGGATTGAGCTCGAGCTAGCTCCAATAAAGGCTCTTTTGCTTTTACATCGGACTCGGCTCCCTGGCGGTATTTGGGGATCACGAATTCTGGGCATAACACACATGGCATGAGTATGAATTTATTCTCAATACCAGCTAGCTCTGGTTCTTTAATTACCTTTCTCTGTCATGTAAGATTGATGAGGGAGCATGGGGCAAGTTGAGGGCAAAATACAAGTTAGCACATGCCCCCGCCCCAGGTGGGATATGTGTCAGTCTGGCTGCTCGAGGACAAAGGAAAGGAAAGAAAACAAATGGTTAACTGATAGAGATCTCAGTCGGGCAAGACAGGGGTTTCCATCAGGTTACAAATATCTTAGTAAATTACAAGAAAAAGGCCATCTTTTTCTCCTTTTTCCAGTATGAAAGATTCTTGGGGACAGTCCCTGTATATTCTTTGGACCCCCAGTACTTAGTACATTGTCGACATAGAGTGCGCGTGGCACGGATTGTTTTTCAATGAATTCATTCATTGTTATCAACGGATTCCACCCTATTTTGTCCTGTATTGCCTACATAACTATGAAATTCAGATTCTTAGAAGAGACTCTTGGTGTTATAAGATGCTTAGTAGAGGTGGTGACTTTTAAGACATCATATTGACACCACTAAAACCTCTTGGTGGAGAAACTCAATGAGCCCGTTCTCTGGCATGCTGGCAAAACAAAAAACGGACCCTCAGTATTCTTTCCCCAAGTTAGGCATCAGCAAATTAATGAGAGGAGAGAGGAGGCCCCTGCTCTCTGGCACCCGCAGGAACTTACTCCAGCTCCAGACACACCGTAAACACTTTCATCTAACGGAAGATAAGCTGTGAAATCGGATTTCTGAACCACAAGACAGTGAGACAGTCTTTTCCAGCGTCTGCTTTAGAGGAGGGTCTTCAACCTTGAGTCTCAACATCCGCCTCAGGCCACTGAACATGCCCAGTATGATTTGCTTTTTTACAGAGAAATCACAGAATGTCCCGGCCGAAAGGGAGTCACACACTTCTTAATTGAGGAGTGGTCAGGAAAGAAAGCACATGGAGAGCAGTGCCCTGTGGCAGGTGTTCAGGAGTTCTTGCTGCTTTCCTGATGGCTGAGGAAGCACCCACACCTTTTGCTGCCTGGAGAACTCTGTGCTAAACTTAGTTCTTCGCAGTTCTCTTTTGCACAGGAAACTTGCACGTGAGCCGGAATCAAAGTTAAATTCAGAGGTGGATTTCAAGGACCATGCACACCTTGGGGAAGCATCACTGTCACGAATTCCCATGATAATACTGACTTGGGTGTTACTTGCTTGGGGCCTTCACTGCCCACACAAAGCTGGGTACGAGGGAGGGCAGAGAGTGCCATTTAGGAGTTAAGACAAGTCTCTTGGCCTCTTTGTACCTTAGTTTCCTCATTTGAAAAAAAAATGGATTTTAAGACCTACTTTCCAGAATTCATACTGGGTTTATTAACACACACCTAAGCAGTCACTGTATGATATTTTTACATGTAGTTTTTTTTTTTTTTAACATGTATTCATTTTCTATTTCACTTACAGCTTGTGTAAAAACTGCATTCCATGCCAGGCCTGAAATGTTCCAAAGCTCAGTTCGGTGAGTAAATTGCAACCAAGATTTCTACACACACCAAAAAAAAAAACCAAAAAAACAAAAAAACAAACAACAACAACAACAACAAAAAAACAAGACACAAACGAAGAAGAAAAAAAGATATTCTTTCAGAATATTTATCCTTTGGCAGTGATTCTAATTTATAGATAATGAAACATAATTTATAGATAATGAAACATACTCTCTCCATACACTAAAGAAATCTCACTATGAAAGATACTTGCCTTTTTAAAAAAATATCTGCATGAAAGATTTATACTTTCAGGTTTATACATGTGGTGCATTAGATACAAATCAGTAAATGCTCAATAAATACTTGTGTTAAGTAAGTATTTTTTTCTAGAGAAGTCAGTTTATTTCTCTAGAAACATGTTTCACAACTTTAGCACTGTTGAGATTTATGGTTGGATAATCTTTGTGACGGGGGGGGGGGGGGGTGCTGCCCTGTGAACTGTAGGGTGGGACAGCAGCCCTGGCCTCCACCCACTAGATGCCGGGAGCACATCTACAGTCTGCCAATCACAAACGTCTCCAGACACTACCAAGTGTCACCTGGATGCAAAGTCACCCTGGCAGAGAACTGCTGCTCTAGAACGATCCGCTCTGATCTCTATAATAACTCTCACACCAAACTTTGCCACAGACAAAAAAGATTTGCTACACAATTTTAGTAGCTTTCGACTACTAAAGTTTCATTCATTCAAAGTGAATAACAAAGAGGTTTACAATTAAGTTTAATAAAAATTCCAAATATAATGAAATTATATTTGTAACTTACATAAACTGCAAAAAAGGTAGTGATTCAAATGTACGTCTTTCAATAGATTGTATTTGATTGCAGGATAAATCTCTAGGAAAAGGAAAAGGAAAATATTGCCTCAATTAGCTCTAAGATATCTAATTAGTAGGATGATAGTATTGAATAAGTAGCTTTTGGCTAAACTCTGAGTATTAGGAATTGTTATTTGAACCTTCCAGAGCCCCTAACCCTGCCCTCACCTTTCTTAAGAGTCTCACCTTTGTGATCTTCATACATAAAACATACAACTATAGATCTTGATAGATCTTGGAAGCAATCTTTCCTGAGAGCAGAAGAATTGATTAAATGACTTTCTGTGGCCTCATCAATTTCTAAATTATGAGCTCAAAGTTGTGATCTCCACATATAATTTCTAATATTAAAAGGGATATTCTCACATTAGCACACCTTCCTGGTTTAGTTCTATTTCTCGACACCAAGTCAATACCAGAAGAGATAAAAGATACCTTTTCATTTAACTTGAAAAGAAGTTACTCCTCTAATCAATACCTAACTTTGAACGAACTCAGAGTTATATTATCATATTAATAGAAATTTATTTTTGGTTGTACATTGCCTAAACGGTCTATGAATTTATCAACTGCTTCAGTTGCAAGTGGGGCCAACAAAAAAACAACATGGTACTGGATTTTTATTTGGAAACACCCATTCTTGATTATAGTTGACCCTCTTATTTCCATTGATTTCAGCTGAGTCCCTCACTTTCCACCTACATGGGTACCACCATCTTCTGACTGGCATTGTCATCTCTGGTCTCTCCCATTCTAATCTATACTGCACACAGTCATCAGATTAATTCTCCAGGAGTGGTTCTCAAATATCAGAGTCACTTGGGAACTTACTCAAGATGCAAATTCTCAGCTCTACTCCGGACTGAGTGAATCAGGAACTGTGGAGGTGGAACCTGTGTTCTGACAAGGCCTCCAAGTGACCCTGGTGCAGTCTAAAGTTTGTCCTAGAGCACTGCTGTGATAACACGGTAGCTTGGCATATTATCCAAGGCCTTCAAAATCCTAAATCTGGCTCTAGTTTCCTACTCTACAGATACCAAAGAAATTTCTCCTGCATTTTGCCTTTCACTCACTCTATTTTGCAAGCATATTCTTCCCAAGATGTCTATCTGATGATACGTCATAGCCATTCAAGGTTCTGTTCAAACAGCATTTCTCTAGTAACTTCCCTGATCCAACTTGAAGTCTTCCCCCCTCTTCTATGTTCCAAAAACAACTTATACTTCTCATTGCCCAAATCCATTTCTTCCCCTCCCCCTCTCCTCCTCCTCCTTCTTCTCCTTCTTTGAATTTTTTAAAGTAGACTCCACGCCCAACCTGGGGCTTGAACTCACGACCCTGAGATCAAGAGTCGCATGCTCTACTGACTCAGCCGGTCAGGTGCCCCAATTTCTTCTCAATATAGTTATTCTGGCATTCCATTTCCTCTGGGCATAAACTCCATGAAAGTATGGACTAGTCTTGCTCATCTGCGTTGTCTACTGTGTTTAAAACTGATGCATGGACAAAGAACAAACTCAAATATTTATAAAATAAATTAACAGCTGGGTAGTGAGTAGAAGGAGCAAAATGACTGAAAAGAAATGTGGTTTTATGACTTTGTGGCTCCCTCTTCTGCACTCTGTCAGTGCTTCATCATCCATTTAGTGCTTATGCGTTATGGTTTAAGCTTCTGGTTATTTTCCCTGTGAAATCATGAGTTCCTACAAAGGTGGGAAGCCTGTCTTAACCATCTGCGTGCCTATGGTACTGGGCATAGGGCCTGTCACATTCTTTTTTAGGTTTTGATTCACATTTTTTTTGAATGAATGAATGAGAACACTTCACCTAACATGAAATAATTGGCTTACAAAGTACCTCATAGTGGAAATAATGAAAGGCCCAATCCATTGCGCAGTTTGTCTCTTTTGTTTTTCTCCAAACTGTGTTTGTAACGTTTGGAGCCCAGATGGCAGAGGTAGCCACGAAGACCAATACAAAGTGGTTGTCCCCTAAGACTTGGAAGGTTTGATAATTTGAAGGACTATTTTTAGTGTCATATGAGGTTCTTTTTACTCACTACCCTTAAGCCTTCCACATTTGCAAGAAGAATCTATTTTCTAAAGCACATCATTAATAAGGATTAATGAGGGGCGCCTGGATGGCTTAGTCGATTGAGCATCTGACTTCGTTCGGTTCAGGTCATGATCTCACTGCTCATGAATTCGAGCCCCGCATCGGGCTCTGGGTCAACAGCTCAGAGACTGAAGCCCACTTCGGATTCTGTGTCTCCCTCTCTCTCTGTGCCTACCCTGCTCATACTCTGTCTGTCCGTCTCTCTCTCTCTCAAAAATAAATAAACATTAAAAAAATTTTTAAAAAAGGATTAATGAAATACACAGCTTTGGATGGCATGGACAAAGAATAAACACTGAACCTCCATAGCAAAGAACATTAGTATCTCTGTATGTCTAATGTACAGAGCTACATGCAAACATTTCTTCCTTGACAATGAGGCTGGAGAGATGCTTATTCTGTAATTAGCGAAGTTAGAGGCATTTCTGATGTTTGTTTAGTGTAAACATTTCTAACTATACCACTTAACCATCATTATATTTTTAAAGATTTCATTTTTTTAAAGTAATCTCTATACCTAACATGGGGCTCTAACCTACAACCTCGAGATCAAGAGTTGCAGACTCTAATGACTGAGACAGCCACGTGCCCCTTAGCCATCATTTTTTTAATGTTTATTTATTTTTGAGAGAGACAGAGACAGAGCATGAGTGGGGGAGGGGCAGAGAGAGAGGGAGACAGAATCTGAAACAGGCTCCGGGCTCTGAGCTGTCAGCACAGAGCCCGACACGGGGCTCGAACCCACAAACTGTGAGATCACGACCTGAGTCAAAGTCAGACGCCCAACCAACTGAGCCACCCGGGAGCCCCAACCCCTTAACCATCATTTTAAACATCTATTTTTATGGTGGCATAAGAATTTCCACACCGATCACAGGAATCTGCTCCTGAAGCCAAGAGCACACTGTATGTTAGCTAACTTAACAATCAATTACATAAAAAATAATAATAAAAAAATAAACTAATAAAATTTCCCACACTGAAATCCCTAATCTGTTCTCTTGATAATTTAATATGTACTTGGTAATACTGCTTACATAATTCACCTGCTTAGTTAAATATTTAATATTTAAATATTTAATTTAGATTAAATTATTTAAAAATTCTGGGTTAATGGCATTCAAATTAATGTAAGTGCTCTATATTTTCTTGTCTTGTAGGTGACAATTTGAGGTTAACTTCAATTCCTCTCATTTTACTAAGCCAACTTTTTCAAACCTTTTCTGTAAAGGCCAGACAGTAAATATTTTAGGCTTTGCAGGCCATATACGGTCTCTGTCACATATTCTCTGTTTCTTTCTCTTCTTTTCTCTTTTACAGCCCTTTAAGAACATGAAAATCATTCTGAACTCATAGGTTGTATCAAGACAGACCATACACAGGATTTGATCCATGGGCCATAAATAATAAATATAAATAAAGGCAGATGGTATATGAACACTTACATAACAAGGTTCATATGGGTGTCCATAATTGCTCAGACCTCATTACCCCTTTTCCTCTACAACTGAAGGGCTTTTTCCTAGATCTTGTCTATAAAATTAAAAAGTTGAAAATGCATAGGAGGTATTTAATGCTAGAGATGGGCTGGGTCCCCACAGACTTACAGAGTTATAGAATTTAATAGAGAGAATTATAGAATTCTACTGTTAGAAGAAATTGTTGCAATTATCTAATTTGAACCCTGTATTTTTTCATACATAATATAACTAAAAACTCATAATAAATGATGAACTGATTAACTTACAAATACTGGAGGGATAGCAGGCCTTCAAATGTGTCTTTACGTAATTCGCTCAGATAATTTTCACGGAGAATTCTGCAAAATGAAAAGGTCATTTCTGCGTCAAAATGCAAAATAACTACAACTATTTGCTACACAGGACCGCTAGATGTGACAGAAACCTGGGTAATGGTGCCACCAAATACACTAATTCTTATTTAATGTAGGGATGGCGATCTCTGCTGTTTGATTCAAATCTTTTCTTCTCACATACTCCTTTCTCTCTCTCCCTCTCTCTCTCTCTCTCTCTCTCACTCACACACACACACACACACACACACACACCCCTATCCACTCTTCACACCAAAATGTACATTTAATGCCTACTCTCTGGATCACAAAATCTCTGTTAGAACCCAGCCCTGAGTGGCAAAAACATGGACAGAACTGCCACTTCCTCCTCTCTTTCCCCAAATTTTATTGTGGAAGCCCTATTTATAACCATAGCAGTGCTACAAGTAAAGCCATCTAATTTTTTCCCCAACGAAAAAATACCTGTGAGAACTAAAAATGTGCATACAATGCACATAACATAAATGCTCAGTTTAATAAGTATAGAGTAAATACCCGTGTAACGCTATTTGTTCATTCTACTGTTGGTGGATACTAGATTTTTCTAATTTTTAGTTATTATAAACAGTGCTGCTTTGAACATTTTTCTGTTTATATCCCAGTACACATTTGCCTAAGTTTCTCCAGGATTTAACAGGGGTACAAAATTGCCTTCCTAAGAGGTTGTGCTATTTCAAGCTGGCAGATTGAAACATGCCAAGTCTCTACCAAACTCCAAACTCCACCAAAGTCCCTAAGAATGATTAGAAAAGATACAATTAGAAAATCCACAACCTCAGCTCAAAGCCAAGGGAGTAGCTCCACAAACACTCCCCACCAGAAATGCCTTGGAGCCACCTACAGGGTGATTAGCTGGGATACTGCAGTAGGACCAAGGACAGCACATCGACCCCACATCCTTCCTCCTTGCATCTGGCAGCAAAGGGTGTTTTCTTCCAGGCAGGAGCCATTGGTGTTAGAAGGGGGCAGGGTCCCAGAACCCTGGAGGAAGGGTATACACTCTGACTAGCCATTAGAAGCCACCTCCCACCTCTTCTTGAACTCTCAGGGGGACCTGTCACCAATAACAAGCCCCGTGGTTCATTTCACCTCTCCTTAGGACCAGAAAACAGAAGCAAGTCAAATCTCAACTACAAAGATAAATTGCACTCAGGAATGACCATGTGGAGTGAGAAAGCCAATTCCACTCAGGACAGAAAATAAAAAACAAATATAACAGCTTATAGTCAATGACACAGTTAACGGAGAAAACACAAAAGGATTTGAGAATACCAACATTAATGGGGCACCTGCGTGGCTCCGTCGGTTAAGCATCCGACTTCGGCTCAGGTTGCAGTCCATGGGTTCAAGCCCTGCACTGGGCTCTGTGCTGAAGCTCAGAGCCTGGAGCCTGCTTCAGATTCTGTGTCTCCCTCTCTCTCTGCCCCTCCCCAACTTGCACTCTGTCTCTCACTCTCTCTCTCTCAAAAATAAACACTATAAAAAATTTAGAATAGCATCATTAATATATCCTCAGACAGAGGTAAACGGTACATCTAATAAAAAGAACCAACTCAAGATTATATGAACGAAAAGTAGTATCATTAGTAAAAAACTCAGTCTATGAGCAGCAGAAATGGTCGTTGAATAAATTAGAAAACTTGAGGGGCGCCTGGGTGGCTCAGTGGGTTAAGCGGCCGACTTCACCTCAGGTCACGGTCTCGCGGTCCGTGAGTTCGAGCCCCGCGTCCGGCTCTGGGCTGATGGCTCAGAGCCTGGAGCCTGCTTCCAATTCTGTGTCTCCCTCTCTCTCTGCCCCTCCCCCATTCATGCTCTGTCTCTCTCTGTCTCAAAAATAAAAATAAAACGTTAAAAAAATTAAAGAAAAATAAATTAGAAAACTTGAGAGATCTGGCCACTGATTTCTTACCAGTACTTGAAATTATATGTATTTATTATATTTACATATTTGTTTTTATATTATATATTTGTAAACCCCTTGACAAGTGGGATATTTGGTCAGTTTTGTTCTTGAGCTTATATCCCTGGCATGTAAAACAGTTCCTGGGACATAGGAGATGCTCCATAAATATTTGTTGAATGAATTCAGAAAGTGACAGGTATCAATTTGCAAATATACTACTTTTAATTAAAACAAATCATTCATTTATCATCATTTATGAGAATAAGTACAACTTCACAGGAAAACAAATGTCTTTCTCCACCTCCACCCCAATTTGTGACTCAATCTTTTGAGACAAGAACCTTTTGAAAATTTCATGAAAGCTATGGAATGGACCCTTTCCCTAGAAAACTGCACTTTGTTGAATACGTGCAAAGGTGTGCATGCGATTTCAATTTGCAGACCATCCCTTTAGGGCTCAGGTCCGTGAATAGAATGGACTGAATTTGTGGGTGCCAAACTTGGATGGAAAATAAAATCACATCTCTATTTTCACAAACCTCTAACTAGAATTAGCATTTCCTTCCATTATGAATGTAGGCAACAAACCACAGATTAGTATAGTTAATTTGGTCCCCGGCAGAAATCAGATATTTTCATATCACATATTTGGCGTGGATATCTCAAACTATCATTTATTCTCATCAGTACCTTGAAGTTATAATAGTTAGTAGGCCTACCATTATATTTTGTTATTTAATATTCTAACAGAAGCAGATTTATTGCTATATCACTAATCTTTTTAAAAAATTTTTGAAAACTCTATTTCCACATAATTTCCTTTTCCTATACATTTTAACTTATTATACATTTGAAAACATTATCCCAAGAACATAAGCTTCTGCAGATCATCAATAGATATATAGAAGGGTGCCTGGGTGGCTCAGTCTGTTAAGTGTCCGACTTCAGCTCAGGTCATGATCTCACGGTTCGTGGGTTCGAGCCCCACATTGGACTCTCTGCTGACAGATCAGAGCCTGGAGCCTGCTTCCAATTCTGTGTCTCCCTCTCTTTCTGCCCCTCCCCTGTTCATGCTCTGTCTCTCAGCAATAAATAAACGTTAAAAAAAAATTAAAAAAAAAATTGATATATAGAAAAAAAGGTTAAAAATCCTGCCCCAGGGGACTATTGACCCATAGTTAAAAACTTCTGTCTTGCAAGGCATAACCCTCAAGCTGAATTAGAAATCATCAAATCTTGGGGCACCTGGGTGGCTCAGTTGGTTAAGTGTCTGACTTCGGCTCAAGTCATGATTTCACAGTTTGTGGGGTCGAGCCCCACATCAGGCTCTGTGCTGACAGCTCGGAGCCTAGAGCCTGCTTTGGACTCTGTGTCTCCCTCTCTCTCTGCCCCTTCCCTGCTCACTCTCTCTCTCTCTCACTCTCTCTCTCAAAATAAATGAACATTTAAAGAATTTTTAAGAAGCATCAAATCTTACCAGATTCATGTTCTAGTATCTAAACTACCAAATACATGCTTTTCAAAAAATATTTTTTTAATTTCAGTTTATTTTTTTAATAGGTAATATATATTTGCATGGCTCAGAATTCCAAAGGTATATAATACACAATTCAAAGTTTTTCTCCTACCCCTGTCCCTCAGCCTACCCACTCTCTCCACTCTCTCTTGTTTCTTGTGCCAAATTACTTTCATTTTTCTTACAAGTTTGGGAAATAAGATCTCCACGTTAGATACTATCATGAGAAAATATAAACTATATATAGTATTTAAGAAATTCATAAAATTCATAAGAAAACAACTACCTTGTTCCACCATTTGTCCCTTACCAGTAGGTTATCAGACTAAGGGGCGGGGGGGAATCTACTTTAGGGGGATCATAATCCCTACATTTAGATCACTATGACTGTTATGTCTTTTATTATTAATTCACAAGTCATTTATGACTTATCTACCCAAGTTGAACTAATGATATGACACACAATCTGTCATGAAAAATGCCAGTCAATTACTTTGAGTATAATATTGTTTCCAAAATTACTTGTGTCTACACTGACTTTTTCTACAAATCAATTTAAAAAAAAGATAACAAAAAAATTGGCAAAGGACAGAAAATTCAGACAAGAAACACAAATGCCCAGGAAACACACAGAGATATTTAAATGTATAAGTAATCAGAAAAATTCAAATTCAGAAGGGACCCATTTTATTCACCCACCAGATCAGCCAAGAAATGGAGAATATCCAAGAGTGGGAGGGTAGGAGGAAATGAATGCTGTCATGGTGTATGGATTGGTGTGTATATTGGCACAGCTTTTTGGAGGGCAATTAAAATTGTATATATTGACATCGTCTTCATCCCAACAATTCCATTTCCAGGGATCTATTCTACAGAAATACCCACCCACGTACACAAAGATGCATGTATGAGGTGGTCCATGCAGCAATGCATGTAATAAGAAAACTGGACACAGCCTAAACATCCATCAAGAGGGGAATTATTAAATCGTAATACACTCATACTATGGAATATTATGCAGCAGCTTGCATGGATGGGGTAACCCTCTATGTACTGGAAGAAAAAAAGTCTAAGACATACCACGAAGCAAAAGAATCGAGTTGTAGGATGTTACAATTTATGTAAAAAAAAAGATAAGAAAATCACACAACAAACCTATTTTGCTGTAAATATGTATGTAGGCAAATGCATGGAAAAAGGTCTGGAAGGATATATACTAAATCCAGAGTAGTGGCTATCCCAGCAGTGGGGGGATTAGAACATAAGGCAGGTGTTCACTATATCTGTTATTTCATCAAAAAATTTTTTTTGAATGTTTATTTATTTTTGAGACAGAGAGAGAGAGGGAATGAATGAGCAGGAGAGGGGCAGAGAGAGAGGGAGACAGAATCCGAAGCAAGCTCCAGGCTCTGAGCTGTCAACACAGAGCCCAACGTGGGGCTTGAACCCACGAACCGTTGAGATTATGACCTGAGCCGAAGTTGGACACTTAACCGAATAAGCCCCCCAGGCCCCCCTGTTATTTCATTTTTTTATATTGAGACTATAATCATGTATTCCTTGTATAATGGAAAATACGTTGAAATTGATTCTAACTTTAAAGGGAACCTGCCAAATTTAATTTTTAAAATAAACACAGATGGGGCGCCTGGGTGGCTCAGTCGGTTAAGCGGCCGACTTCAGCTCAGGTCATGACCTCGCGGTCCATGAGTTCGAGCCCTGCGTCGGGCTCTGTGCTGACAGCTCAGAGCCTGGAGCCTGTTCCACATTCTGTGTCTCCCTCTCTCTGACCCTCCCCCGTTCATGCTCTGTCTCTCTCTGTTTCAAAAATAAATAAACGTTAAAAAAAAATTAACACAGAATTGCAATCGGTAGAGGTTGAGTTGGGATATGGAAGGGGAAACACCTTTCCTCAGAGCTACTGACTTCAAAGTTCTGGACCAAGAAGGACCTTAGAATGCAGTTAGTTTTTTGTTTTTTTTTTTTTTTTTTGGATTCGTATTTGGAGAGAATATACTCACAGTTTCTCAGCCCAACGGTATCCCTTCCATACATTTTCATCAATGTAAGAAATAGAGTTTCCTTGGAAATTTCTGTGAAGAAACACAGTTCAGATTCTTGAATAGGTAGGAAAGGAATGAACAGAATAAATAAGAGAATCACTGGCAACCCTGTGGGGAATATTCCAATGCAGTAAATGCCAACTTTCTACTTTCCACATCTATCAGCATCCCAGGTGGTGCAATTAATAAAGAGCTAGCGTGGGGCCACTGGCACAAACAAGGCAGCTCCTTAGAACCTGAACCTCCTATTTGTTCCATTCCTTGGGTAGATAACGCCTGTTCATTACTCTGGAGGTAAGTATTTTTTTTCCCCAAATCACTTATGTGTCTAAAATGGTTCCTTCCACAAATCAATGAGAAAATAATAATTCAACGAAAAAAATGGTAAAAAATTTACCATTATCAGCAAACAAATGTAAAGAAGCCCTCTACTGAAACCTCTCTAGGTGTTAGAAGGATAAGGGAAGTTAGAAATTAGAATAACTAACATGGAAAGATTTCTTAGACATATTGCATAGGGAAAAGCAACAAATCACTGGGCAAGGAATTAAAAAGTATCCCCTCATTAGGAAATTAGGAAAAAATGCAAAGGAAAGAGATGGGAAGGAAGGACACACACCAAAAAGGTGACAGGTGTTATCTTATGAGTGGTAGGGAGGGTGGGGTGGGATTTTCACGTTTTATCCTCTATACCTGTGACATTAAAAACAACAAAAAGTATCCATGATAATTCATGTATCCATGAATTACACATGTTTAAAAGAAGCTATTAAATGCCTGAGGTTCAGTTTCAACCGCTAACTCTGCGTATGACTTTGAACCTTTACCTGTAGTTTTGTCCTCTTCCCTCAGCAACAGCTTACCTGGTCAGTTTATATACACATTTTTTTCAGGGGAGTCAGGAATAAATTCAAAACAGATACCCATCTGCCCATGTGCCTGGTGGACATTTCCAGTCAACCTGAAGCCTTCTGGTTGCTCCTATGTTCCCTGGTAAAAGATGCCTCAACTTCCATCATTCTCCTTATCTGGGACAGAAGTTTCAGAGTAATATCTGAGTTTTCTCTTTTCCGTGCACACCCCACCCGCGACTGTCCTCAGTTAGTCTATCTTGTCACTTCCTCCTTTGCAGTGCTCTCAAGGCTTTTCTTTCTACTCTTTTCAGCCACTCTGATTCGGCCCCTTGTTACTTGACTCCCAGGTTTTGTTAGAACATTCTATCTGGTCTCGCTGGATCAAGCTCTCCTCTCCAGATCGCCCTACATGGGGAACTGAAAATAATCCTCTTGTTTCAATGGTCTGTATCTCATGCTTGAAAACTTTCAGTGGCTCTCTAGAACTCAGAATGTAACGTTCAAACCTCTCTAGCTGATAGCCAAGGTTTCTCGTAATTGGATCTTTAACTGCTAAACCTAATTCTTGATTCCTGATCATTCCTGCAGCCGTGCCTTTGCCTAGACTTATACCCATTTTTTCTCTATTTAACACATCAGAGCCACTCTTTAAGTCTCCGCTAAAGTGTTAGCTTATCCATGCAGCTCTCCCTGACCTCCATACTCCACTGAGTACAGAGTCTGCTGAATTCCAACACCCACGGTACCTCTTTTAGTGCTTAATTACATGCCCCCTCCCTTTTTGTGACCATTTCCTTTCTTCCCGCCTGTCATTTCATGTTCTGAAGACGATTGCATCCTAGTGTGGCGCCCATCGTACTTACTCTTGGGTTGGGCCCAAACTGAGTACTGTATGTGGAAGGCCGGGGGTCAAAGATGAGGTCTGGGGAATCAAAATAATAGCAGCTAACACTCATATTTTGCCAGGCACTGATCCAAGTGCTTCATATGTATTACCTCATCTAGATCTCACAATAATCCCATGAGATGGTAACTATCATAATTTCCATTTCACAGAAAAGGAAACTGAGTCACAAAGCTAATAGATGACAGACCTCGGCCCAAACGCAGGCAATCTAGTTCCAGAATCTCTACTCTTCACTACTCTGTTGTATCCTATTATAGAGGATGGAGCAAAAATGGGAGAGTAGAGGTTAAGGAATGAAATAATGGGGCTAAAAATTGGATAAGGAAAAAGAATAAGGACGATTACAAGTAAAAGATTGGAGAAGGGCGAACAGTAGTAAAAAGGAAAATGAAGATAAGGGATAGTTGACAAAGAAAAGGTAAAAACAGAAAGTCAGTCAACGTGGTTGGGGAGATGAGGAAGGCCCAGGACGACACTGAGGAAGAGACTGCCATGTCAAGCAGGAGGCAGAGAACGAACAAGTAAAGGCGATTCTTACAAGATGGTGAAGGTGCCGTTGTAGGTGTCGGGCTCTGGCACGGGCACTCTGCGGAGCCTCTGCTGTAGGCTGAGACCAACACACGACAGTGTCTCATCTTTGCAGGTACAGCGCTCACATAGTTTGAGGTTTGTGGTGGCATTCTGTTCTGGTTGCCAAGTTAAAGTTGTGTATGCCTTTTCTGAGGTATAGTTTACAAAATGCACCACAGAATGTTGAGTTGTTGGAGGAAAACCTGTCTCAAATGACTCTGGTTGCTGACTTACAGGAATTTCTAGGTCCATAGGTGGAACCGTGACTTCAGTCAGGTTTCGATGTTGACTCTGAACCTGTTCTGGATGTGCAAGTGTCACCTCAAGGTCCTTTGGGGGAGGAGTTGTAGTCTTCTTCAGGGTTGTCGAATGTTCAGCCTCTGCAATAGGTTCTGGAGTTACAGTAAGCTCCACATGACGAAATGGGATGATGGGTGATGCTGGATGCGGACCTTGATCCTTACTTGGAGTTGGAACTGTCACTTCCTGCTCGAATGGATATTGAACTACAACCTCCTTAGGTGGCTCTGGAGGCTGAGTTGGGGTGTCTCGCGTGGTTGGAGAAGGTTCAGTCTCCACACTGGATCCTGCGGTTACAGTAAGTTCCAGGTCCATAGGTGGAACTGTGACTTCAGTCAGGTTTGGATGCTGACTCTGAACCTGCTCTGGATGTGCAAACGTCACCTCCAGGTCCTTTGGAGGAGGAGCTGTAGTCTCCTTCATGGGTGTAGAATGTTCAGCCTCTGTAGTAGGTCCTGGAGTTATGGTAAGCCCCAAGTCCACATGATGAGCTGTGACACTGGGCAATGTTGGTTGCTGACCTTGATCCTTACTTGGAGTAGGAACTGTCACTTCCTGTTGGGATGGATACGGAACAACCTCCTTAGGTGGCTCTGGAGGCTGGGTTGGGGTCTCTTGCATGGTTAGAGCAGGTTCAGTGTCTGTAGTGGATTCTGGAGTTATGGGAAGCCCTGGGTCCAAAGGTTTAACTGTGACTTTAGTTAAGGTTGGATGCTGAATGTGCTCTGAATGTGGAAATGTCACCTCAAGGTCCTCTGGAGGAGTGTTAGTCTGCTGCAGGGCTGAGGGATGTTTAACATCCGTAGTGGGTTCTGGAGTTACAGTAAGCACCAAGTCCAAAGGCTGAACTCTTACATTCGGCAACCACAGACGCTGAGCTTGATCCTGATCTGGTGTTGGAACTGCTGCCTCTTGATATACTGGAGCTTGAGCTACAAGTTCCTTAGGCGGCTCTGGAGGCTGGTCTGGGGTCTGTTGAGTTTTGGCCTTATTCAAGGGTGAAGGCTGAACCTGAACCTGCTCTAGATGTGCAAATGTTACCTCAAGGTCCTCTGGAGGAGCTGTAGTTTTCTTCAGGGCTGTAGAAGCTTTAACCTCCATAGTGGGTTCTGGAGTTATGGTAAGCTCTAGGTCCAAAGGCTGAACTGTTACCTTAGGTGACAATGGATGACGAGCTTGATCCAGACCTGGAGTTGGAACTGTCACCTCCCGAAACAGTGGAGGCTGAACTACAACCTCCTTAGGTGGCCCCGAAGGGTGACCTGGGATCTCTTGCGTGGTTGAAGTTTCAACCTCTGTAGCGGGTTCTGGAGTTATGGTCAGTTCCGGGTCTAAAGGCTGAACTCTGGCTTCAGTCAAATTTGGATGCTGAGCCTGGACCTGCTCTGGATGTGGAGGTGTCACCTCAGTGTCCTCTGGAGGAGCTATAGTCTGCTGCATGATTGTAGAATGCTCAGCCTCCACAGTAGGTTCTGGAGTTACAGTAAGCTCCAGGTCAGCAGGCTGAACAGTAACATTGGGCAAGTTTGGATGCTGAGCTTGCTCTTGTCCTAGCGGTGGAACTGTCACCTCATTATGGACTGGAGGTTGTGCTACAACCTCCTCAGGTGGCTCTGGAGGCTGAACGGGGGCCTCCTGCTGGGCTGGAGGAGTTTCTGCCTCCTTAGAGGGCTCGGGAGGTTGAGTTGGAGCCTGCTGCAGAATTGGAGATGGTTCTACCTTCTCAGGGGCCTCTGAAGGCTGAGCTTGTACCTCCTGTTGTGTTAGAGAAGGTTCTATCTCCTTAAGTGGCTCGAGAGGTAGAGATAGGGTTTCCTGCTGGACTGGAGATGGTGCCACCTTCTCAGGAGGCTCTGAAGGCTGAGCTAGGACCTCTTGTTGGCCTGGAGAAGACTCATCTTCAGGGGACTCTGGAGACTGGGAAAGACGCTTGGACTGAGCTGGAGAAAATTCAACTTGCTCAGGGGGAGATTGAGCAGGGACATCCTGCTGCACTGGAAGAGGTTTAACCTCCTTAGTTGCCTGGGGACTTATGAAAACCCTCAGATCCACAGGTTTAACTGTGATATTAGGCGACACTGGATGCTGAGCTTCACCTGGACCTGGAGGTGAGAATGTCACCTCATGCTGTACTGGAGACTGAGCTACAACATCTGTAGAGGACCCTGGAGGCTGAGCTGGATGCTCATACTGAACTGGAAAAGACTCGACCCCCTCATTGGGCTTTGGTTGCTGAGCTGGGACCTCTTGCTGGATTGGAGAAGGTTCTATACTTGCAACAGGCACTTGAGGCAGAGCTGAGCTCTCCTGCTGGCTTGGAGAAAGGTCAATTTCCTCAGGAAGATCTTCAGGCATAGTGGAGACTCCCTGCTGGATTGGAGAAGGCTCAACATTTTCAGGGGCAGCTGGATGCTGATGTGGGACCTCCTGCTGGATTGGAGAAGGTTCCAACTGCTCAGGGGACACTCCAGACTGAGCTGAGGCCTCTTCTCGGAGTGGAGAAGCTTCAACCTCATTAGTGGATTCTGAGGTCATGGTAACTGAAGGATCCACAGGTTTAACAGTGACATTAGGCAACAGCAGGAGCTGAGCTTGATTCTGACCTTGAGGAAAAACTGTTACCTCTGGATGTTCTGGAGAGTGAGCTGGGGCCTCCTGTTGGGTTGGAGAAGGTTCACCAGAAGGCTCTGGATGTTGAGCTGTGGCTTCCTGTTGAGTGGCAGAACGGTTAATTTCCTCAGAGGTCTGTGGATGCTGACTTGGGGCCTCCTGATAGGTTGCAGGTTTAACTTCCCCAAGGGGATTTGGATGCTGAGTTGTGGCCTCTGACTGGGCTGGAGAAGGTTCAGTCCCCTCAAGGGGCTCTGGATACTGAGTTGGGGTCTCTGGTTGGGTTGGAAAAGGCTCACCCTCCTCTGATGCCTGAGGATACTGAGCTGGAGCCTCCTGCTGGGTTGAAGAAGGTTCAACCTCCTCAGGGGTGTGTGGATGCTGAGCTGGGGACTCCTCCTGGGTTGTAGGTGGTTCACTCCCCTCGGAGGCCTGTGGGTGCTGACCCTGGCCCTCCTCCTGGAGAGGGGAAGGTTCACCCTCTTCCTGGGCCTCTGGAAGCTGA